>NC_142838.1:7580757-7883787 GCF_061612785.1 Hesperophylax consimilis | reverse complement strand
AAGCTTAAGAAGTCTTATTACGAAAAAGGGTTGTAATAAAATACCACCAAGTTAATGGTTTAGGGTTTATAAAGTCTATTCACACGAATTTAATATAACCCGCGGTAAATTCACCCACCGCACTAGACGAACGTGAAACATTCTCCTTGTTTTAAACTGCTGCACTAAAAACTTCGTCACATTGTTTTATATCATCCCTTACCATCCTTACCTCGCTTGCCTTCCCTTGTTCGCATTTCCCACCTCATGCTCACTGCTCACTGCTCGCGGCGCGGTATTCTTCAACCGGAATACGTAGCGCCTGTCGTCGTTAAATCCACGGAAAATGTACCAACTCTCGTCGTGGCTCGTGTTCTGTAGCCTGTAGCCCTATGTATAATGTATATCCTACAACACCTGACTGTAATATCAATTGGCTTGAATCAGCCTGCGTGCCTGCAGATTTGGCTGTGGACTATGGTGCATGCTCCGCATTTATACACAAGTCTTAGCGAGGATTACAGCTTTGGCGAAGACGGATTATATCGTGAATTATTCAGTGATTATGTATCACATTATTTATCACCACACTTGGAACTTGTTTATATTATACGCCCATACGGGCTTTTGTAAATATTTGAAATACATAATAGTTGTGGAACAGTAATCATGAAGTAAAATTATATAGTAACCTTAATTATTATTATTATTGAGTTATGTTATTATAGCCTTACTTTTTGAGAAAATCACCTCTAGGTCGCTTTACTTTTCTACGGTTCTTGATATTTTACATGAAATGATTTTATTGAGAGATGAATTTAATATTTACCTCTAATTTATTTACTGTTCTAAATTTTACGGGTAAGATTTGCGATGAGTTGAGTCTCAGTTTGAATTCTTTTGAGTTTTTAATTCGTCCTAGTCTGGAGGGACTTTATTCCAAACTTACGGTTCTCCTACTACGAAAACTCGTTCTTCGAACATAATATCTAAACTGATTTTTGTTTTTCTTTCTTTCTGTAGCTGATGACATCCGTTATTCGTTTTCAATACCATCCTGCAAGGCATGGTGGTTTCGAACTAAATCCTTTCAGAACACCTGCGCCATTGCAGACCTGCCGAAGTATTTTGTTGCTAGCTGTTATTATTTAGACTGGACTGTTGTATATTTTGTTCAGTAATGTACAATCTGTACATGAAATGACATGCAAGTTGACCAGTAATTTAGTCGTCTTTCTTGGAAGGTTTCATCGCACGGGCTAAGTAAAAAAATCTCTGTGCTCTCATATTTACGTGACTTCGGGCGAAAGGGCGACCTCCTAGTTGCCCAGATGTCCCGATATATGCTATTATTGCAGGTGTAGGTTATTGATAAAGTTTATTGCAGCTTACAAAAATATCTCACATAAATGTTCTCAAAAACCCCATTACCGCAGCCGTAAAAAACATCTCCCTGATATACTATTTTCATCGTCATGGATTTTCCATTAAACGAGCGGATCGTTCTTTATTATTATTGTTCAAAACTTTTACATCGCCGCATCGTAAACGTAATTTTATTGTATAATCGTTGTTAAGAAAACACAAGCGAGGGATCGATCAACTTCATCAAGCAAGATAGTTCGAACATATAAGGAATTAAAAGTTACACCAGGTGCGTTTATATCGAATAGGCATCTTACCTTCTAAATTGTACGATATCTTCTAAATATTTTACACTTGAATTATTATGAAATACTATATTATTATCTTATTACTGCAAATCTGTATTTTCGCACTAAGTAGGTTTATTTATCTATATTGTGATATTGTTGGCAACTTCCGAAGAGGAACAACTCATGTGGTCTCATAATAATCGTTGTCTCCCTTACCGTCACAATTAGAAAGAATAGTGAGAAAACACCAAACTTTATATTTAAATATAGAAGTTAACTACAGAATAATTAAAATGTGCACCTCCATCAAACCAAATGTCCCGACCGAAATTAATGAAATTTTGTAATTTTTTGTGAATTATTTTCATATGAAATGACGAAAAGTGAGGTGGCTATAAATTTTAGATAACATTTGTATATTAAAATGTTTTTTTTTGTTATTAGTAATTTTAGTTCAGTGTTTAGACAAAAAAACGTAAGGTGAGCCATTTTTAAAACTTTATGTTTGTATTCAAACTTCAAACATTTAAAAAATTATATGTTTTATTTCTAATAATAAGTGTTTTCCCGTTTCAAAAACAGTTTTTAGTTTTCTGATACGTTCAGAAATATCCCATTTATTTGGATTTATTGAGAATCCGGGATGCACACAGATTCCCCGACTTTAAAATACAACAGTCAATATGTCAGATGCCTGAAGGGTTAAATGATTCAGTCATAGCTATATTTATTCTATAAAACGCCATTATTACTTATTGGTTTCGTAGCAATCGCACGGAATTCAACATATTTCAGAATGTGTAATTCCAGTCTAGTTATTGGTATTCCTGCTATCTATGAGTATGCAGGTAGTTTGTGCCAGTGCTGTACTTGTGTAGTTTTGAATCCCCGCTCTGGGGAGAGTGTGATGTCTAATTATTTCGTTGTTTTTTACAATAAAAGCAACAGAATGGTTTTAGGACCCATGAGCTGACGGTTTCCCCTAAGTAGTGCAGTTTGTTTTTTAATCGTCAGACATTTTCCATATTTAATTCCCAACAATATTCATATCACATTCGCACATGAAAATTGTGAAACGATATTACCATTTTATTAAGTTAATAGGTTTCCTGTCTTTTATTTCGTACCCCGTGCGACATGTCACTAACTTCTGTCACAGGAGGAGAGGGGTCTTACGGCTCACGGGCTAGCGGGGATATACATCCGCGCCCCTTCCCGGACTCATGTTTCCCCTCTCCCTCTTTGGTATTCTTGACACATATTTAAAATCCAGCAATTTCAACGTCAGAACCGTTTAGCGAATTAGTATTCTCACCCTGGCTCCACATTCTATTACACCATTTGGTCGTGTTTTTTCATGGTGATGACGTGCAGAGCCTCATATTACCCCCATTACACAAAGGTGGCGATTTTGCTTCAAATGGTTGCCTAATGGTTATTTGATCGTGGCGTTTTGTTGATCGTTTGGGGCTGTCATTCCGAATTAATGGCAAATCTTCAATATTTATGCGTTCTTCGGTTTGAACAGTAAACATGACACCCATCTTCATGGCGATACTCGCACTTCATAGAAACGGTTAAATAATATGATGACTGCACCATCAGTACATACACTTTCCGGTTGGAAATTTGTTTGTTTATTTAGTACTGTAAATGTTTACTATACTACAATATAATTGTAATTAAATGCTGTGTGGTTGAAAGAAATGTGATATAAATAAATCTTTGGAAGAACATATTGTATTTGTAATTACTAATTCGTAAAAAACTGTTTGTTTTCTAAACACAGACAGCGTTAATACCGTAAACAATTAATGCCATATCCGTTTCCAAACCTCAGGTCATTTTCTTTGATACGTATTCCGAATAATTATCGGTCGCCTCCTCTCATTCCTGCTACAATTTCATCACCAGCGCCCCAGTCAATCAGGCGGCCTGAGACCGCTATCCCAACAAATTGTGCTTTGTCCTCCGCCGCTCCTCTTAATTTGTCCTGATGTGCACTTTGCTCGAAGGGACCTCCGGCGTTGCTAAAATGCAAATGAGGACCCCTGTAAGTATGCAGATTTAGTGGCAGCTTTGTCGCGGCCGCTGATGAAGACCACTGAGGTAGGGTGACAGGGTTGAGGACGAAGAGGAGGAGTTGGAAAAGGGGAGGGTCCTGCAGTTTGGACTAACTTTGTTATTATGTTTGGCCGGTTTGCCTCTACCGACCAGTTATATTATACTTGTTTGAAACAGTTTTCAGTCCTGCGAGACAACACTGCTGCACGTGCTTGCCAGGCGGTGTATAAATTAAATCTCACTGGGATTGTATAAAAAAGCTGCCGAAGAGCGTGAGCGTTGTTTTTTTCTATATTTGTTTAAACCTCTAGCCAAAAATATTTGTTGACGTTCTACTCTAATTATTGTGATAAGACTAATAACTAAAGTTTGTTTTGCTCTCTTCGGGAATCGTACTCGTGATAGAAGGTGGTTGGTTTCCTTTAAAAATGCCCTATCATAATTAATCTCCTAGAACAATGTTTTGAATTTCAAAAGACGACAGGGCCATAAAATCTTAATTACACATAAGTTTTGTCTCGTTCTCTTGACGAACCGCGCTTTGCATCCAAGGGATACAAATAATAATTATGACTTGTTTAGATTACGCTTAGACAAAGACAAACCTCAGTGAATTCTCTTCAGAATCCAATGAACAGTTTAATTTGCTTTGTCATTAAAACAACACTTTGCCATCGTCTCCTAAAGTTTTATTTATACTAACAAATCCGTTTAGTTTAGACTTTATAGTACTGACAAATTATCTCAGACAAGACCACTTTCCGATTTATGGTTTTTATAATTTATTATAAATAATGGATTTTTGTCTTGTTAAGAGATGATGTGTGTCTTAATAAAATAATCTATTAAGGTTTGCTTACTTCATCTTAGAGTCGAGTTTAGAACGTGATAATGTTAAAAATGATTTTATTGATGTTGGTATTTCGTCGTTGTAAAATTCGAACATAAGCTTATTCTAATTATTATATCAATCCTTTTTATTCGTTAGTAATTTAATTTCTTGAGTTCTATCGTCTTTGTAATTGATCTTTTAATTCGTTTGGAATTTAACTTCTTGGGTTCTACCGTCTTTGTATTGATCTTTTTATACGTTAGTAATTTAACTTCTTGAGTTCTATCGTCTTTGTATTGATTTCTTAATTCGTTAGGAATTTAATTTCTTGGGTTCTACCGTCTTTGTATTGATCTTTTCATTCGTTAGGAATTTAACTTCTTGGGTTTTACAGTCTTTGTATTGATCTTTTAATTCGTTAGGAATTTAACTTCTTGGGTTCTACCGTCTTTGTTTTGATCTTTTTATTCGTTAGTAATTTAACTTCTTGGGTTCTACCGTCTTTGTATTGATCTTTTTTAAGTTCAGTCATTAACGAAAAATCTAATACCCTAAATCAGATTTTATTTTATTTTTTTAAATATATATTTACCTATTTTTTCCGATAGGAGTTTTCTTTGTACAAAAACAACTCCATCACAGCTAGCAATATGCTTTTCGAGTATCGAAGTTTGTTCCCTAGGTGATATTTTATCTAATTTTTTTGTATATTTTCTTTTATACGGATAAATTAATATTGGCTTTTCAAACTACTTATTATTTTTTGCAACGTTAAAATGGCTACAAGTATTTTTTTCTTTAGCTGACGAGTTTTCGTGCAGGTTTTTGCTCCGTGTCAAGAGATAGCTTTGAAAGTATTTTGTGTTTATAAATGTATCTACTGCCTAAGATAAATTTGGAAATTCTTTAACTATTTTTAATGTTGATGTAATATTATTTTATGCATATATAAAAAAGTACTCCAAATACATACTGAGTGAATGAACGGCTTAAACCCGGAATAATTCCTTGTAGTATAAATATTAAAGAGCAGCTCTGTAAAAGCAATTCCGCGTCAGTTGTGCATTATTCTTACTGGCTTGTGGGTGGGTGGGTGGCTGGTGGGGTGGTTGGTTGGTAATGCTAATGGCGAGCTAAATTCGGGTCTTCGCTCCGAATCACCTGCTCTGCAAGTCTGATTCGCCGCGTCTGTGATTCCTCTCTTTATTGGCCCCGCCCACCGCATGACACCGCCCTCGCTCGAGCAAACCGAGGATTTTTGCATTAAGGCCACCAACAAATAACTACTGGGAGTCCCGGCTCCTAAATGATTCGATGCGAACGAATTTACGATCGAACCCCGTTTGCGTACTCTTTACGAGCGCACATAAAACCCGCACTTAAATTTTTGCGGTCTGCTTATATTCTCGTGTGATATTCATTACGCATTTACGCTAAACTGACAATTAACATACAGTATACGTGTTTAATTATATCCCCATCATTTAAATCGTATCAATGTATCAGAATACTATAGATTCTCTATAAAATTAATTAATAAGACATTAATCTGGGCTGTTATAAAAAAGCTTACCAAAGTAATAAAGCTTTCCACAAGAAATTTCGATATTAAGTTTTCTTGATATTTTTTGCTTTTAGTAACTAATATTATGTCGTTTAAATATGGCGTTTTGTAGAAAATATTCTCAGCGGAAATACAAAATTCACTCCCTCTACTTTATTACGTTCCTTATTGTTTTCGTTTACCTCGTCGTAAATTATTGTTTAATATAATATAGAGAACTTTGTGACATAAGAAGCTTGTTTATTCTCATCCGTCTGGAGATTTATTAATTAACGTGATACATTATTTCGCACTTCGATGAGTTAGGGTCGCTTTTAGGCGTCTCTCTCCCTCTCCCTCGTGCTCGCGCTCTTGGGCTAGCATTGTCACTATTTATTTTATTTTATTTCTGGGCTATTTATAACCAAACTCAATTTTGTGAATAAATACCTAGTTTCACTTCGGGGGTTTAGTATCACAGGGGCCTATCTACAAAAACATCGTTTTGAGATAAACGCAAATAAAGATTTGGAAACTCAGGAAATAAAGGACATTTTAGTAAAAAAAACATTGTTAACAGATACATTATCACACTCCATAAATCACACATATTTTTAAAGATTATTTTTGACTTATAAATAAATACAAATATTGAATGTAAGGAGAATATATGATGCACATGTGAATGAATGGTAGCAAAAGTCGGGGACGCCCGAGGAAGACATGGCACGACCAAGTGAAACAGATACTTGTAGTATGTATGAGACCACGTATGAATGTAAATGAGGCAAGGAGTGTGTGCCAAGACCGAGTTGTTTGGCGGTCCGTTCTCTCTGCCTACCCCTGCGGGGAAACGACGTGATGGTTAGTTAGTTAGTTATTTAGAGTTAAAGCGATGCCATACGTAGTAATGCAAAATCATGTGTTTTTGGTTTGAAAATTTGGTCGCCTAGAAATGTTTCAGATGCTTTAATTAAATACTGCGAGTAGAATACATCTTGGCCTTTGAAATAATCGAGTATTTTTTAGATAAGTCTATTTATAAGCCCAGAAAAATTAATTTAAAGGCCTATTAAAACTGCTTTAAAGTTGAAAATCTCCTACTTTCGAACCCATTTTCGGTTATGATTTTATTGTATAATGTGGCAAATTAAGTTATTTATAAAATGATCGAAAAAAAATTAAATATTTATGCCTGAACATCCACAAAACACTTTTTGGCCATGTTTTTTTCTTGCATAAATCAAAACAGGCGGATGGTGTTAAGCGGGAATTTAAACCTTATCGTCATCTACGTAAGGGTTGTTATTGATAGCGGCTCAATTTAAAATATTACACGACGTAGTGCATCGCCTTAAGTATCACAGGGCCTATCTACAAAAACTTTTTTTTTTCCAATGGAAGTTTTAATGCAATGTTATATCCATTTTTGATCAACGAAAATACTATCGTATTTCTTAAAACAGAAAAATATAGCACATATCAATCACATATCACATTTGGTTTTTGTAAAAGAAAATATTCGAGTACTACATAAAAGTATTTGTAAGACGGTAGAAAACTAAAAAAATACATTTACAAAAAATGCTCTAACTATAGAGCAATAATAATTATTTATAATAATGTTTGTACAAAGACTAAGCGCCTCTTGATTCCTACAAAAGGACAGAGAAATAATACAAATAGCATGATTTTAACAAAATCTATGCACTATCATTATCTTCTACGGCAGAGGTAGTTAGCAGAGAATTATAAAAAGTATGGTATTGCCTGCGAATAATTCCCATTGTACACAAATCCTTCATCTTTTCCTTTGTAATTGGTTATTTGAGCATTATATTTTTGTAAAAGCTCAAGTTCACCCAATACAACTTGTACCCGAGGAGTTCATCGAATGTTCTTCGATTCTGAACGCTTCATCAAAATTATATTTAAAACTAGCTATACCCCGCTACGCGTTGCTGTTGCTGTCTGTGCAGGTAGAGAAACAATAACGCGTGTTGCTTTTAAGTCAAACAGATGGCGCTGTTTTAGTAAAAAAAGTTTGTCATAGGTGACATCTATATAATATAAAAATTTCAAAGCAAACGGTGAAGTACTTTCGGAGATATAAGATTTTGAACAAACGAACATTTACATTTTTATTTATATAGATAAAATATAAATCATATTTGGATCATCTTTTCGTCACAAAAGTATAACAGGCAATATGCCTGTGTTTCTAATTGATGTTTACATTTGTTGATATGACCAACATCTCTTAAACGGCTGTATGTAGGTACTAGAAAGAGCGTTATATCACTAATAAATATGACTATGGCATTACCGAAAGCAAGATTATCTCAAAATACGCATTTTTTTTATACTAAACACACGACTTTTGAAGCTTTGTTTTAATTTCCAGCAAATTACATTACTGTATTTCATGAATGATAATATATCCTCGTTGACAAATCCACGTTTACCTGTACTATATATTTGATTGTTTTAAAGCAATGTAATTTTAATTTCCGGGTTAATTTTCTTCTCGTCTCATTTCGGTGATGAAAAAACACATTTATTGAAATCGCAGCCGAATATTATTTCGTTTGCACAACACAAATGTGCGATTTACCGTAGTTTGTTTAAATGCGAATGTATCGTGCCGCATGCTGCAAAAGAGCAACATTTCGTTTATTAGTGAAAAATATGCCAATTTAAAGGGGGCAGAAAATTTAAGATTGAGATTCTATTTGATGTCCTGCTGTTGCCACGCAGAAAAATGTTGCTCTGCAGCACGAAAGAAGAATTACGTATGTACATTCCCATGAATTCCCATCATCCCCGATCTCTTTAGTTCCAGAATTCCAATCGCATACTTTCTCCCCGAAAGCTATTAAGCGACTTATTAAGGGATCAATCTCAATATGTGCTAGGAAGGCGGTGAAATAGGATTCGCCTCCAATAATTCACCCGGGTTTTTGTTCGGACGGGTAATTGTCCGGGCGGGTATTTGTTCGGACGGGTACAGCAAAAAGAAATATTGAAGGTACCGTATTATATCATTATCATTTAGCCTATTTTGTATTTGGTACGTGATCTACGCCGACTGGTTGGAAGCTGGTGCAGTATTTTCTGTTTCCGTTTCCCTTTTTCCGGTTCGGCTTGTCTTTGGAAAAACCATGAGTGTTATTTTCATAATGTTAGTGTTTGTGCCTTCCTGCTTTGGAATTTTTCCAAGTTTTTCTTTTTAAATAAATTCGCAGTATTGTAATTCTATGTCTCAAGGAGGTAAACATGGTCCATCGTGCCATGTTTTCGTAGAGGAACGCTTATCATTTCTACTGTCGATGTAAAATTGTGTAGTTGATTCTAGTTCAAAAAACATTTTTAGTCTGTGCAACCACAATGAAATAATGATATAGGCTATTTTTAAATTCAATTCGTGTTGAATTTTTTTTAATAAGATTATTTAAAATATTTTTTCAATGAATGTCCATTTTCCTAGTAACATAAATAAGAAATGTGCGACTACGCGTACTTCACTCAAAACTCGTTTACTCCCAGATTTATCACCCAACCTGGCTTTGGTAACTCCTTCATTGAAGCAATTAAAATATTTTAACTTGATTTTATTTTTAGAGTCATAATTATTCAAACGTAACGCTGTTATTTAATTAATATTTGTTTTGTTTTTGTTGCAGGTATGTATTCAGGCCATTATTCCGAAGTTATACAGCCGGCTGAGGTAAATTATTTGATTTGACACTTTTGTGTTCCTTTTTAATTAACTCCCCCTCTCCCGCCCCTTGCCGCACTGCCCTCGTCCTTGACATTTTCCATTATTTCCGCAATTGTGCGAGGGATATAATCAACTTTTCTTCCCCTTTTCAATTTAAGTAAAAGTAAATTAAACAATAATTTTCGAACCGCGGAAATACTTAAAGGTTTCAAATGGCCTAATGGGGTGCGAAGAAACGAGTTATAATGGGTAATTATTTATGATAATTTATTATATGACCAAATATGGATTCTGATATATGGATGGATGGATTTATGTGTAATTTATAGGATTCCATGTAAAATAATATAATATTGTAATAAATTTTGTTTTAAAATTATGGCGTGCCTACATGCAAGCTCGTAGCGCTATAGACACGGATTGTAGACGCTAATCACATAAGCTCAGCAGTTTGTGGGTAATGTTATAAGTTATAATTATAGAAATGTAATTAAAAGGTTGTTGCTTGATTTATATTATATTTACCTATGACAGCTGTATCGCAAGGACCAGCTACATATTTAATCGGTGACCCGACTGCGGAGTAGTATTACTCGGCTTATGTCTTCCTACCGTACCATAGAACATGTGTGCAAAGGCTTTAAGTTTATTTTTTGTCCATAATGGGGTATGGAGTGCTATTTTTATTGTATCCTTTACTGGAAATCCCTGGTACTTGGGGCCAAGCACCACTGGTGGAGTTTGAACTGAAATCCCACACTGACCAGTGGGTTGTATATTTGTTTACGGTTGCATCTGGTTACCCCGCCAGGTCAGATTCTAGTAGTTAATTGAATCAATAAAAACCGTCAAATCATTCGTCAGGCTAACAGGCAAAAGTCCCTCAGTGGTCTGCTCTCCTTAATATCCGGATGAATTATCCCACAGGAGAGAGCGCACTTTCCCCTCAGAATATACTGGGGCAAACACTTAACCGAACGACCGGAGATTAAATGGAGACTAATAGCAAGAAAATGTGCTTTTTGCGAGATTACGCTCTGGCTTTGTAGGTAATGTATGTATCCCGCTCGAGGATGGTGGCCGCCTGACTACACTCGTATCTGCCGAGGTACGGAGGCGGCGCAGGTGAAACAAAAAAGCTCATATTTTTAACCACCGCATAAATACTGTTATTAGTGTAAGTTGGTGCGCATGCGGTTTGGTGTATAGTTTATTCACGTGGAATAATTAATTCGAATATCGGGCTAAGCATTTTGTTCACTGATTATTTTGATTAAACATGGGTTTAATCTTGGAGGAATAATATGTAGTTCCTTCAAGTATTTAGTTCAGTTTAGCTTACGTTCCTGTTAATACTATTGATTAGTTTTGTAGAAGCTTCCTTCAAAGTATTTACCGTACATTAAAGTATGGATTGTCTTTAATTACACGTTCATCACGCACAAATTTTGCCTTAGTGGGTTTTGTTCACATGTTTTTACTTATTCGTTGTTCTTAATTTTTTCTCAATAATTTTAGACTTAAGTACATACATTCTCATTAAAAAATTACTTCTTTCTTCGATGGCGCTACAGCCCATATCGAGCTTTGGCCTCCTGCAACAGTCGCCTCCAACTCCTCCTGTCCTCAGCGGCTGACTTCCAGTTTGTCACCTGGAGAAGCTGTGCTGCATCCCCTCTTACCTCATCTTCCCACCTCAGTCTGGGTCTTCCCACTTTTCTCTTTCCACCTGGGTGACCAGTCAGAATTCTTTTTGGGACGCGTGTATCCGGCATTCTCTGTACATGCCCAGCCCATCTCAGCCTGAGGAGTCTCATGTGTGCAGAGATGCTAGGGGCCTTATATATATCGTACAATTCTATATTGTGCCGGATACGCCACTGTTCGCCCTCTTTCACGGGTCCACATATTCTTCTCAGCACCTTTCTTTCAAAAGTATCCAGCATTTCAGCCATCTTTACCGTCAGTGTCAGCGCCTCACATCCATATGCCAATACAGTTCTTACAATGGTCTTATATATGGTTATTTTGGTTTTTCTGTGGACACTACGTGACTTAAACACTGGCAGCAAAGAGAAGTATGTTTTGTTGGCTGCTGTGATTCTCCTTCTGATTTCTGCTGGATCCTCATTGTTCTCTGTCAGGCTGGAGCCCAGGTAGGTGAATTGATCGACCACTTCATATGAGTAGTTGTCTTTAAATAGTGCACTACTTCTTCTTCTGTGTGAGGGGTTCCTGCTCTGTACCATCATTTTTGTTTTGTCAACATTAACTCGCAGTCCTACTTCCCGCGCCGCTGTTTCTAAAGGGTCGAAGACCTCCTTAATGGCTGAAATTGATCTTCCGACAATGTTGATGTCATCCGCATATCCGACAACTTGACTGCTCTTGAAACAAATATTGGAGCCAGTGTCTATTAGTGTTTTTCGTATTACATGTTCGAGCACAATGTTGAAGAGAGTGGGAGCCAGACTGTCCCCCTGTTTAAGTCCCTGTGATACTGTAAATTCTTCCGACAATTCTCCGTCTATTTTGACCTGACATCTTGAGTCTGACATTGTGGCTTTTATGAGCCTAACCAATTTAGGTGGAATCTGGAATTGTAGTAGTATGTCATATAGACACTCCCGATCTATGCTATCATATGCTTGCTTGAAATCAATGAATAGTTGGTGTATGTCTATGTCAAATTCCCAGCACTTTGCCAAGATCTGTCTGACGGTGAACAGTTGGTCTGTTGTGGATCTACCGGTGCGGAAGCCTGCCTGATACTCTCCCAGTAGGTTTTCTGCATATTTATCAATTCTTTGTTTCAGTATCATGGTGTAGATTTTATATGCTGTGCATAGAAGTGATATTCCTCTATGATTTTCGCATTTTAATTTGTCACCTTTCTTGTGAATTGGGCATATTATGCTTATTTGCCATTCCTCTGGGATTTTTTTTTTTTAAAACTAAGGAAAGTAAAGAGTATGCACTAAGGCACTGCCTGTGTGTGGGTAACATAAAAATACTATAACAATAACTAGTAAGAATGTAATGTCTTTTCAGAAGTTGTGGTAATACTGTACTGAAAAATAAAAATACTGAATTACATTGTATTTTATTTAATAATTGTTCCGTGTATTAAAAATGACATGCCTCATACGTTAATTTATGAGGCGATCCGAACATAATGAAAAGCTGACGTAAGCGTAAGAGGAAATAACGATGTACGGCCAAACTATACCATGGCAAAAATCGGTCAAATATCTTGGAGTTACACTTGACAGACGACTCACATGGACAAAACACATAAATATCACTCTACAAAAAGCTAAAAAAACATCCAACGCCCTTTACCCGTTGCTACACTCAAACTCAAAAACTTCCATACAAAACAAACTACTCATCTACAAAACACAAATACGCCCCATCATGTCATACGCCTCACCCATTTGGGGCACAGGAAACACAAAACGTCTTGCCACATTCCAGAATGTCACACTTAGAAGATATACCAAAAGCCCTTGGTTTGTCCGAAATAGCATTATTAATTCAGGCACGAAAATCCCCCCATTTAAAACACATGTGGTAGAATTAGCCAAATCATTCTATGCGAAACTTCCTATGCACACGAACCCAAGCATAGCATGTCTCGGGCGCTCAAGTCCCGACGACAAACCCACCTATCCATTCCCAGTCTCTATTACCTTCCCCCCTTGATGAGTGGACTCAAATAAAAAATTAAATTGCAACCAGATATACAAAAAATATAGTATAAATTTTACAAACACATTAATTTAAAATAATATATAAAAATCATAATAAAAAAATCTTTTACAAAAAAAAAATATACATAAAATAAAAAATACCTACAGACAAAAAAAAAAATACAAAAAAATAGTATTACAGTCCTATAAGTTGCTATAGGCAGCCCACTCATCGGGTAGAAAAAAACCATCCCCCAGGTACTTTACACCCTCAGTTCACGAGACATGGAGAAAATATTCCCCGAACCTCGCAAATGCACAATAGATACCATGAAGAAGATAGAAGCTTGTGGAATGTTTATATCTAGAGCTGTTGAACGAAAAAAATGTTGTCAGGAAAATAATAAACAGGAGGAACGGCCGCACAATCTTCTTTATACTAAATTTCAATTAGAATTTCAGGCCAAAATACGCAACTTAATTTAATCGTTTTCCAATCAATATTATTTATTAAAAGACAATGCAAATATCTAGTATGGATATGTGCTACTTTATATAATTTTAAAATATAGGCCTTTAAAGATTTCAATTTTGCATGATTTCAGGGGCAATTTTGGCATTTTTTGCGAGTTATTGTAATTATAGAAAAATAATAATCTTGCCCCATCTACTTTGTAAATATAATGAAAACTAAAATAAAACATTGTAAGAAATATTAATTAACATTCCAACGTGAATCGTTCATTTGTAATTTAAATTTACGCCTGTCAAAATGCTTTTTTTAATAATTTTTATTTTATATTATCAATAATTATCATCAACTCACAAATAATTGTCAAAGTTACCTCTAAAATCATGAAAAATTGATTTCTTAATGGCCTTTAATTTATAATTTAAAATACAAATAAATAGAGTTACAAAAATCCGCACTAGATATTTGCTAGAATTTTAAAACTATTTTATTCATTATTTTAGCCTCAAATCCAAATTTAAGTTCTGTACGAAAAAGGCTGTGCAGCTGTTCCTCTTACGACACTCGTAGATAAGACAGGGGGAAGTAGGGAACGTCCCTTGGAGACATTTACCGTCTGTTCTCCACACAGCATCCCCAAAGATGATACATGTGGAGTTAATGTAAAAAATTGCACGATGAAGCAAGTCCGGTCACGCCAGGAAACATAGAATAGTTTGTATGAGATGATATATATAGAATTAGATTTTAAAATAAAATTTGAATGAAGCCGTTATTGCGTGCCAATACCGATCCGTTGTGTGTGGCGTTTCATCCTTAGGTAAGTTAGTTTAGTATTGCGTCTACCATCTTGTCCACACGCGAATATTATATCTACTCATTATCATTTGTTTGTCCTCTTTGAATGTCGTTCGAATGAAATTATCTTATTATTCTTCGTAGGTGAGGCGTAGCTATCTCGTAAAAGCCGCAACGGTTCAACTCTTATCTTCATAAACTGTTTTTTCATAATATTTTTATCAAATTGCTTGTTTGTCGCAAGCATTCTTTTTATCGATGAAACATTAGGGTGTCCCAGGACATAAGGAAGATTTTTTTTTCATGGATTTAAATATGCATACCCTCTTATTTTATTCCATTTGTTCCCAATAACTCATGCAATAAATATTATTTTGATTTAACACCGGCAACCCGTGCCGACTTGATGCCAAACATATGGTACCGAGTTAATATGGAAGGATTTTCAACTTTAATTTTTGTCGGATAAATAAAATTTAAAAATGCACAAATGTTTAATTATGTAGTATTTTATATTTAAAAATGGTTTATTGATTAAAATTTTTCTTCATAGTTCGTTTTTTACAGTCAGGATAAATCTTCCGGTGTTCCTGAACGCATCGTAACAAAAATTATTTTTGTTCCTCCTCGACCGTGAGATTAAGTCATGAAAATCTTGAATTAACTTAACAGTTCTTTCAGCTGTATCATTCACTACCCTCAGCGGCGACACCTTCTTTCTGACTTCTTGATACGAAGCAATATTTAACCACATCGTAGGGAATTCGTTAAGAAAACTGGCATCTGTTTTCAGACGATCAAACAAATACTTGCTCTTGACTGAAATGAAGTCGTAAATATTTTTCTCTGAAACAAAAGTCACTAAATTATGATATGAACAAAAACCTCAATACAAAACAAAATTTAAACTACTTAATAAACTTACCATACAATTTACCATCAAGATCTTCCTTCGATGGGATGTAACGTTTGTCATGGGTTGATAAATTATTTTTTTTGATATTTCGAGCATTTTTATTTTAGTTTTTTGATCCACAGCGTCGTCAAACAGCGATAAAATAGATCCTTCATCGGTCAAATACCATAACTGCTTACTGAACAGAAATAAAGCTGCCATTGAGATGTTTTCATCAATTGTTTCTTAAGCCTTCATCGATTTCAAAAAGCACAAGTCCTGGTTAGGTGCTTTAACTGCTACAATACATTGTAACCATGGCTTGACATAGGATGTTACTATGAACAGGCAAACGTCTAAAAGTGCCGCCTTATCCTTACCGGTAATTTTAAATTGCGCACAAATTAATGATATTTTCAATGAATGAAGCGCCTTTGCCATCCATCGAGCACCTGGAGGCCGAATCTTAAATTTTCTCGCTGTATCTTCTCCTAAAACTATCACACAGAGCTCTAAAAACTCTCAATAGTCATCTCCAAGTATTTTTGTTGTCAGTGCAGTATGGTAAAAGTCAAGCAAATCATCGATTTCGGAAGCGGTTGGGTGCAATGTGAGATTTTCTCTGTAGCACTGAATTTTATCGGGATCAACATTTTTACAGTTATCTCGAAACTTTTTGAAGAGTGGTATGTCAGGGCTTGTAGTCACTTGATTGATTTTTACATCAAACACAGCTTTTAATACCAACTATGGCTATATTTGGTATATATTGACAGTTAAATTCACTTTCCGGATATTGTAGAACAAAACTTCAAGAACTTGTCCATTAGATGGCAGTTTAGAACCCGATATTTGGTGTTTTACGACTCTTATTAAAAATATACTCTTTTTAGAAGTGCAAATCTAACAACATCTTGCCTGAACGAGTGATTTTCGTTTACTAACAAAATAGCAAGTTACTACAAGCTCATCAACACGTTTGCTCGCGGGCGTCTTAATGTAAAAGTACTGACATCTTTCGATTCAAGTCGGCACGGGTTGCAGTTGTCCAAAGTAAACGAAATTTTTTTTATAGGTGTTTTGTCATTATTAAAACAAAATTAGAGGGTATGCGTTCAAAAATAACAACTTTAATTTTTTGGGAAACCCTAATATATATATATAAATGACATAAAATATAGTGTTTTTCATATCATTTGGGTAATTCCAATTCTTCAATTCGTTTGTTCACAATATTTTCTTTTTATATTAATTTATTTCGAGATCGTTAAAATTATAAGATCTAGCGCATACGTGTAAAAAAACACGGTATAGTGATTTTTCACGAAAAATGCGCTCTATAAATTAGCCAAATATAATTGTAGGATTTGTGACACCAGAACGAGGATAATTGCTACAGAATGATAAATAAATGTTTTTCAGGAACGTGTATCTGTGTTAGTAAGTGTATGGTATTTATATATTATGCAGGTATTTTATCGCTTGTTTGAATTCTTGCCACATCATCATCAGTTCCAAAATTAAAAATGAAAATTCAAATAACTAACTAACTATCACGCCGTTTCTACGGAGGGTAGGTAGAGAGGTAGAAAACAATTCGGTCTTAGCACACACTCTTTGCCTCATTCACATTCATACATACTCTTCTATTACTCTCGCTCTTGACATGGCCCGACTCAAGTGACTGATTCACTCGATCGTGCCATGTCTTCCGCTACCATTCACATTTGCGTCATATATTCACCTTATACACTCCACAAGTAAAATAATTTTCTGTTCAAATATTATATGATAGATAGGTAGTAGGTACTTTATCGCTAGTTTGAATTCTTCCACCGTAAGTTCCAATTTTTTATACTTAAACTCAAAACAAATCATGTTCATCGGGCTCCCAGACAGACCCACAGCCAAAATTAGTATTTTTGATGATGAAAAATTATGCTGCCTTTGACCTTTTTGCATTAAATTATAATTCTGCAAGGTCACGTGATTAGTGGAAACCCCTTTTAACATTATTTTAGGGAAATAGTTTTCGTCAGTCATTCAAGTGTGGCGAATCCTTTGCTTTCATCCATGGCACCCGCAGCACCTCTTTGGGAGGCATGGCGTCTGGCGTCACTCCGAACATTAATCATTTAAAATGGGCTGTGAAAGCCTCTTCTGTTGTGCCGGACCTCACGGCACTGTGTTAAATATTACAATAATTTAAGCCTTTCATCCCTCACTCGGAAACAGATTGTGAAAATTTCAAAAGTACCCACGCTACACAATGAGCGGAATTCAAAGCGCTGCGCCGACCAAAAAATCTCGGGAATACTGTGTTTTATTCTGAATACTAATCATGTTGTACTATCCATTCTTCCCCTTTGCGGACATTATGCCATGTGGATGAGAGCGCTTTTTGTACAAGTGTTCTTTGTTTATAAGTAACACCGCCATTTTATTTTATATGGCTACCTACGCAATTTTTATGCAAATCTGCTAATAGTACCACAGTCGAATGAATATAAGAACAAAATTAAAAGAACACTATTTTTCCAAAATGTATTCACTCCAAACCAACATGGCATATTTGAATTATTATTGCATAATTATTTAGTAATGGTTTTAAATTGGCACTAATTACCATCCACTTTTTTTTCTTCATTAAATTCCCTTCATGTTGTTATTTTCTTTTCACTACATTGTGTGTCTATTATGTAATATTATGATGTTTAACACAACTTAACCCTTCTGGCTAATCAGTTCGCATTTGGGAACAACTTTCTGTCATGGTGAGAAATAAAATCTGAACAGCGTTAGAAAGAAAAAAGACCACTCTTTATATTCAAATCGTATCGTCCATCAAAATATAGAAGTTAACCACCGAAGAGTTCAAATTTGCGCCTTTATGAAACCAAAGGTTCCAGACGATTTTTTTTTGTTTTATGATACTTCTAGAATTTTTTATTAATCGTTATAATTAATTATATGAACCAAAAAAAGTGAGGTGATCATGTGTCTGTAATACATTCGTTTAATAATATCCATGCATATATTAAGTTATCAGTAATTTTAGTTACAAAAACGTAAGGTGAGCTATTTTTTTATTTTAATTTTTCGCATTCAAAATTTTTATTTTCATTTATAGGTATAAAATGTAAAGGTTTTATCACCTTCAAAAGCAGTTTTAGTTTTCGGGTACATTCAGAAATATCCACAGACGCTGGTCACTTCCAACTACTTCCACATTCCACTTGCTGCAGTGGATTGCATGCCACACTTGCACTATAATTAATTCACTATACTTGAAAAAAATCGACGTTGTTTCTTTGAACACTTAGCCACAGAATTGTTGCATCATTTTTAAGATTCATGTTACCAAGGATCAAGGGACTCCCTGCATTGTGAAAGTTTTCGCAGGTTGAAAAGGCCTACTTTCATGCAAAAATGTTCATGTCCCTGTCAAAGTTTTGACAGGTTCGTTTTAGAATAACTTTATTCCGAGCGCGTGTAATATTGTCCCAAAAACTTCCCTGTAAACTTATGCATTACTTACTCCAACGTATATTTATTTGCCCTGTAATTTTATTTTTTTTTGAACGCTCACAGAAAATTTTATGATTTTGTGACTTTAGCATTTTATTGATTTTTGCAGATTCGTCCATGACACTGCAAGTATTCTTGTTACATTTTTCACCACCACAAGGATTATCTGTGTTCACATTATGTCCACCACATTGCCACATAATATGTTCTGACTACCCTCAACCTTCTCTTCAAATGTGTGCTGCGCTTGCTCGCATCGTTATCGCAACCATAACGCTTTATTTAATCCCTACAGTTGACTCCTGTGCCTTAATGTCCCCCTGTTATTACTTGCTTTACTCTGAGAGGTCCACTGCAGAAAGTGGAATGTGGAAGTAGTCGGAGGTGACCCGCGTCAGTTGGCTTTGATGCCCCTCACTGATTTCGAGCTTTATTACTCCAACCTCGTCTTTTGAACCCTTCGTTATCTTTTCTCTGGGCTGACGATCGCTGAGATCGTGTAAACCCAGTGCATAAATGGTAGTTTATAAATGTATGTATAATACAGCTCTGTAGCTGTAACTTTTCTTTTGTTTATTGATTTTATTATAGATCCATTAGATATTCTTATGAGACTTTACACGTAAATACGATATAAATCAAGCAGTACATAATTGCAGAAATTGATATAACTACTTGACAGTTACGCCGTTTATTAGGGGGGGTAGGTAGAAAGGATGAACTGCCACATAACTTTTATCAGAGCACACTAGCTTTGCCTACACTCCTTGCATCATTCTCATTCGTACATCGTCACATATAATATGCTTTTTTTATCATACTAAATTTCCATGATCCAATTCACGTATTTGATTAAGAAATTAATATCGTTACATAAAAAGCAGTTAAAAAAATATTGTAACTCATTAACGATAGGTTATCTATCTATAGGCTGGTCTGACAACATTGCCTGACAATATAAAATGATTTTTTTTATCTACACAATATCATTACGTTATTTTCATCAATTTTTCAGCGGAGAGTAACTTGGTACGACGTTTTTATTTGTTTGCATTGTCGCCATTCTCTCTTAGACAAGTGTGCAATTTCTTCAAACTCTTTAGCTTTACAGTTCTCGGAAGTTTTTTCACTTCGAAATTGGCCCATTGTTTGGTTCCTTTTTTATATGCCTTTACGCCTCGGGGCAGCGAATTCGCCTTTTTAAAACACTGGCGCTCGTCTTAATAAGGAAGCCAGTACTTTAGAAGAAACCCGTCACGAAGCGTATCTGCATTGTACGTTTAATTTATCTAGCGCTAAGTTTTTCCCCCATCATCAACAAACATATCCCATAAATTCCGGTCCTCCTTAAAGTTTCCCTCTCAGATATTTCCTTCTTACTCCTCGTACCGTGCCCTGGTCGCGTGGTTCATGGCTGATGAGGGTAATTCCACTTTACTATGGTCGCCTTTTGTTAATGTTTTATCTTTGTGCCTTATAATACCACAAGTGCGAGAAACTTTTGGAACTATAGGTGGATTAGTTGCCTTTATGGAAACCGTATTTTGGCAATCTGATTGTTCTTCGATAATTCACTTATTTCTTTGTTTTCTGTTTGTTTAGTGATACTATTACCCATTTTTAGATGTTTCTTGAACAGAGTAGATCAATCAATTAAACCGCTAGACACAGGTAACTTTAACTGTTTTAATAGTGCCAAACCGCCACGAGCACTTCTGTACTGGTGTAAGTAACAATCTCGATTATAATTTAATAGTGTCAAACCGCCACGAGCACTTCTGTACTGGTGTAAGTAACAATCCCGATTATAATTTAATAGTGCCAAACCGCCACGAGCACTTCTGTACTGGTGTAAGTAACAATCCCGATTATAATTTAATAATGCCAAACCGCCACGAGCACTTCTGTACTGGTGTAAGTAACAATCCCGATTATAATTTAATAGTGCCAAACCGCCACGAGCACTTCTGTACTGGTTTAAGTAACAATCCCGATTATAATTTAATAGTGCCAAACCGCCACGAGCACTTCTGTACTGTGGTGTAAGTAACAATCCCGATTATAATTTTAATAATGAATTTATATGTGTCAAATGATAAGCACACTTTTTTTACGCCTCTTTATTGAATTTATTATATAGACAACTGACCGGTTTTGGCTTATCTCAAGTTTCATTAGGGCTTACAACTAATTATAATTAAGCGCAGACACACAAATATGAGCAAATAATATAATAACAGAGAGAGATACAAGCAGAAAGAGTGAGACAAGATATATGAGATATTAACGCAGGAGGAGGAAACATTTACCACTTTGAAGCATCATCACGATCATTTTCCAAGTGCATTATACATATTATAGTTTTATATTGATCGACGAACCAGTGAATGCAATCTGTTAGCCATACGTTGTTATAATATATTGTCTAGTCAGTAATAAGATGAGTATTAAAAAATATGTATATTTATACAGCACCCTTGAAACGATTTTTCACAAATAGACGGCGTTGTACAAATCATCCAAGTATTATTATTAATTAGAGGGTAGGTAAGAAAGGGGAAAAGTTTCAGCGGGGTTTGTAAATAAAATATATAATTATTACTGAGCAAAGTTCTAATTTTGATTCTGCCCGCTGAAGCAATGAAAATGGCGCTGTATTAAATTAAGCCCGATACTATCGCGTTACGACGTTACCATCGCACCTAAGTAAAAAGAAGTAATTGCCCTTCACCATTTGTGCAATTGTCACGTTCTCTCCGGGGCATTTTCTTTACAAATTCGACATGTCTAATGAAATCCACGCTGTTCCACATACTGTGTTATCCCGTAGAAGACATTTGTCTTGTGGCCTTATTACTAATTGAATTCTTCCTTCTTTAATTCCGCGGCTCACCATTGAGCGGGAGAGAGACGGAGCTACTAACTATGCTTACATCTGCGAGTACATGTATTACGATGGAGATATTTATGATAAATGGCTCTCGTTTCCCACATTCGCTTCTGGTAAGAAATCTTTTTCATATATGGAAAGAATCCTTTGTTACATCCGACAAGCTTACTCGTGTTTTACGTACCAACCAATTTTGTAGTGGAAATCAAGTCTTATGGAATACGCGATATGGAGGGCGAGGAAAGTAGGTTCTTATCAAACAACATCGCGCTGTTTCGTCTTCCGCCTTGTAGATGTAGAAGGCAGCGAGTTTTCCTAAATAAATATTTACATACAATTCAAAACTCCATTTAAAAGTTTCAGGGCCGTGCGTAACTTTGAACCTCGATGAAAAACTTCATCTTCATTTTTGCCGTGTCGCTGTCGTTTTTCTCCTGACATGAAAACCTCTTAAAATGTTAATATATTATGTCCGACGTATTTTCCACCATAAACCGTCAGCCGCTCACAACCATAATCCGGTTTTGCCTTCCTTGCGAAACCCTAATATTTTTCTTCCAGACAATCGGAACTCATCTTTTTCCGACCCGGTATTTTTTTATGGTGGTATAAGATGTTATTAATTGCTCGGCGAAAGGATATATAATAAGGCCTTTTTAAAATCGGCATTGTGCTTTTTCTTCCGCCATTAATCTCTCATTGTTCAATCGACCGGGCGGCCTTTGAACCCCGAACCCTCTTATTTATCGGGCCACCCTTCAGGTCTACTGTTAGGTATATTGGCTCTGCAGTCCCAGTCAGAGTCCGGTACTGACGACATTGATAGGATGGAACAAACGGTCAGCAAGGCGGGGGCTTTGTGAGAAAGGAACGGAACGGAACGGAACGGAACGTGGACGAGCTTACTAAATCGGCCAATCCACCTTCCGTATGAAATCACGGGATATCCACTTCTTCCGCGCTATTTGTTCAGATATTGACAGCACGTGAATAATGTCTGGCCGAGGATTACCTGCTCCGAATATAAGTGGATCGGCCTATTTTCATACCATCTATTCGTTCCATCCAATTCAATTAGATCTCGGTGGTAAAGGAGTGTTTTTTTTAATATATTGTAAAATTCAATGTCATTTTGATTCAATGTCTTATAATATCTGCATGAGCAGTTCGAAAACGTTAATTTTTTGTAGTTTTTGTTTTCTGTGTCCGAGTCATGAATATTAAAAAATCACAAACATAACTTGCACGAGCGTCATTATTATCTGTTTGCAGTGTCCACCGAAAACGACGTTTATTTTTATTGCCGCGCTCACAATCCCCAGTGTTGCCACCGATAAAAAATGTTTCCCTCGAGCGTTCCATTTTGCGACTGGGATCGTGAATTTGGCTTTATTTATCTTCCGGGTGGTCAGTTAGCGTTCCTACCCACTTCCCGTACCTTTAAAGTTATTGGCCGTTCTGCAACAAGGGTATGAGCACCTATTTCTTGACGTAACAGAAGTAAATTGTAAATGTTTGCCGTTTTACTTTGTCCCTAAAGTCGTTTCTCGTTCCGCGAATCCGGCCCGGGCTTACGAAAGGTCCACAATCAACATAAATCCTTACAGCGAGCTTCCGTGTTTTGTCCGGTGCAACCGATGCGTCCATTTCGGGAAATTCTTTCATATTACGGGGCCATTTATGTATGAGGGAGCCATTCTCCAGACGAATGCTGCGAATTTCGCTGGCTGTAAATATGAATTTTCTAAAATCTGTTTGCTATTTTTATCCTCCAGTGAATTTATTTACCTGATGTTGAACATTTTTACTACAGGCACTCTGTCTACCTGACCACAAGTAATGTTTTAAAAACGTGAAATTAACTTACTAACTATATCTACGTTATTACGTGGTAATTATTATAATCTCCTGTCTTGCTTCCTGAATAGAAAGTAATTTATTAAACACTCTTTATTTATTTATTTATACTGGGTTTTATACAGATGTTCTCACTTGCGTGAGAACTATCCAGTTCCAAAAACTCAGTTAAGTTACAGACAAAAATGTACAAATTACATACATACAGGTAAAAATGCAATTTAATACAGATTACGTACAATAATAAACTTTATATAAAGTTTTCTGAGAAAATACTTCGTAAATTCATTCAACTCGTATTATCTCACGAGCCTCGTGTGTCGTGTACAAATATTTTGCTTTGTTTTCAATTTAATTAACTCATTCGAATCTCCCTAGTGCTTCTAAATTCCCTTAAATTTATAACAAGGCTGCTCATGAGATCAGACAGGGCAGAAGTTTTGGACCCTCTTTACCCTTCTAACACCGAGGTAAGTAACATTACCACGTGAACGCACTTTAAAACAGACGCGAGCATGTTTAGGTCAAACTCGCTGCCATTCTTCAGGCTAGAGGTGCACAAACTGAGACACACGAGCTATGCGTATAGTATTTCCCGTTTGAAATTGCAATTGACCGAGCCCCAACAGTCACATCTCGCCATCTAAGATCGAAAAACACTAAAAAATTATGCCCATAGCACTGATTCCGCGTGGATAAATGTACACGATTAGAATGTTTTTTTCATGTTAAAATAGAAGAAGAGCATTTTCCAGTAGTTAATTAAAAACAAGAAGTGATACTCACTTTTCTTGTAAGCCACTAGGTACATACATTATGTGAAAGAGAAGTGTAGCTTAAATATCACACTTGTTGTAATCTACCATTTTATAAATGTAATATATCATTTAAGAAGAATATAACACTAACAAATTTAAACGAAACATGAAACTGAACAATAAAAAAGATAACGGTCCCAACTTGGAATCGAACCCAGGATCTCTATCCTACCGAAACAGCGTCTTAGCCACTCGACCATTGGGACCTTATTATTAAACGTCATATTTCAAATTCAAAATTAACAACGTTAGCAGCTACCTTTTTAAATGATCACAAAGTTATAATGAATTGGTTTGTAACCTAGATAGTGTCTCAGATAACAATTTTTATTTATACAAAAATAATTAACCTTTTCGCTATCACTATGAATGGAAAGTCGTGTAAGAGTGTATATGTGTTGTAATGGGTACACAGATTGGTATTGTCGTATTGAGGATTTTATTTTGCGAAAAGTTTTCCGACCTCTGCAATGTGCTCTTCATCCCGTTCATTACACCATAGACTTCCAAAGGTTCCCGCACAATAGTCCTTCGCGGAAACTCCCTTTGGCCCGACAAGCCCTTTATATCCCCGTATGCCCACATATAATACCTTGCAGTGAAAAGGGGCCTGGGAATTATCAGCTGGGTTATAATATATAAAGGGATATCATGGCAATATGGCAAAAATCAACAGAAAAAAACATAAAACAGCTTCCTGACGATGAAAAACGGCTAACTATAAGTACAATAGTGCCCGAGAGCATCATAGATAATTTTACTTCACTGTGCCTATTTACAGTTTCATTTAACGTTTCCTTGTAATATTGCGCAAATTAATTATCATTATTAATTAGTGCAGACCCGTGAAAAATCACTCGATAGTCTGAATTCTTGAAAATACAATTTCAATTTTGAAAATAACAATTGAAATAATTTTTTTACTTTATGCCTTGTCTGAGTTGTTCACAAAATCAATTTCGATTTTGAAAATGACACTTAAATTCAAAGCAAATTTGAGTTCATTAAAACGCAGATATGCGCAACTCACAGACATTTGAAATTAGTACGTTTTATGATTTAATGATCATTTCTGCTGTATACTAACACTTCGGTTGTGTATACATAACATTCTAACTAGCTAACTAACCATCACGCCGTTTCCCCACACACACTTTGCACTCCTTGTCTCATTCACATTCATCCACCGTCTCATACATACTCTTCCATTACTCTGACTCTTGACATGGCCCGACTAAGTATCTGATTCACTAGATCGTGCCATGTCATCCTCGGGACATTTGCGTCATATATATTCTCCAAAACAAAACATAGTCGATAGATATATATATATTATACTAACTAACGTGTACCCGTGTTCTGACTTCTGACTTCTCTAATTTGACTAACTTCTCTAACACACTGGATATAATTTATTTATTTATTTATTTATTTTCACATATACGGCACAACATGTGCCATTCACATACTAAATTACAGAGAATAGTACAGCAACATAAGGAATGCAACAATATAAATGTAAGTATAACGGTATAATCAGTAAATAGTAGTAAGGTTAAAAGTATGAAAAAAAGAGACATAAATAAAATATAAGTAGTAATCTGTAGTATAGTATTAAGTCAAAGTAAGACATTATATGTAATAATCTACAATAAAGTAGTATAAGCAAGAATGAAGTGCTTATAAAATGTCTGAAAGGCAATAAGAGTTTGTAAAAAATAAAATAAAAATTTTAGAAAGGTATAAACTATTAGAAAATGAAAAGAATAAAATATATACTATTATAATATGAAAAGGAAACAAAAGGTATAAACTATTAGAAAGGTATAAACTATTAGAAAATGAAAAGAATAAAATATATACTATTATAATATGAAAAGGAAACAAAAGTAATAGATGGGAGAATCGCGTGTATAATAATAATGTGCGACACTGCTTGACAGTCCGATAAAGTTTTACATAGTACCTATGATGACTGATAATATATAATGCACTGATATCAGCTTCTACCTATCGAGTACTAGTAGTTTTTAATCTGAAGTACATAAACATTATGATGGTATGGTATTATTCGACAATTTTTGTTTTATGCATCTTTTATATGATAATAGACAATCAGCGTGATCGATGTTGGAATATTCATTGCCTAATCTGTGCAAGCGATGTATTATTGAATTTTGTTCTGCGTTAGTTCCAGTATTGTTGCAATAATAAGGTGACTTGAGTCTAGTTTGTCTACAAGGAACATGGTAGTTTATCAACGAAGTTAATTCAGGGGAGTCAAACCGGTGATTGATTATTTTAAATAAAAAAATTAGATCATTAAGTATTCTTCTATGTTTTAACGATAAGAGATGCATTAATTGTAATAATGAATCGTAATCAATGTCGTCAGAGGGAATTCCTAATTTGAAGTTAATTGTTCTGAGAAATTTATGTTGGATTCTTTCAATGGAGTTTGCATAGTTTTTGTAGGAAGGGTTCCATATAGACGAATTATATTCTAATTGACTTCTGACTAGAGTTGTATAAAGTAATTTTAATGTATGGATATTTTTGAAATCTTTAGATATTCTAGTAATGAAGCCCAACATTTTCATTGCTTTACTAGTAATGACATTTATGTGATTATTAAATGATAATTTACTATCAAAGATTATACCGAGGTCCCTAATTTCAGGTACAGATAATAAAATGTGGTTGTTCAGTGTATAACTATATTTGAGGGGGTTTTTTATTCTGAAAAAACTCATAATTTGACATTTTTTAATATTGAGTGTAAGTTTGTTAATGGAACACCACTCTGCAAATTTTTTGAAATTGGATTGTAGGGACAAACAGTCATTGATATTTTTAATGATTTTAAATATTTTCATATCATCAGCAAATAATAATATGTGAACATCAGAGAAAATAGAAGTGACATCGTTTATAAACAGTATAAATAATATTGGTCCTAAGTGTGAACCCTGAGGCACACCGCTACTGGCTTCGAATTCGTAAGACAAGTGTTCTTTGATACATACAGTCAGTATACGTTTTGATAAGTAATCCTTAATCCAGTGTAATAGTTTACCACTTATTCCAAGTTTTGACAATTTATTTATAAGGATTTTATGACAAACCTTGTCGAACGCTTTACTAAAATCCGTATAAATTGAGTCGACTTGTTGCCTGTTAGCGAGAGCACATGAGATAAAGTTTTCGTATAGTGTAAGATTAGTTAGAGTAGATCGGCCAGAGACAAAACCGTGTTGAAAAGAAGAAATATTAAATTTTACACAAGAACATATTTTATGAAGAATTAACTTTTCAAAAACTTTCGGTATCGACGATTGTATGCATATCGGTCTGTAATTTTCAACAAGAGACTTGTCTCCGCTTTTAAATATTGGAGTAAGAAAGCTGTTTTTCCATATTTGCGGGAACTTACCCGATGAAAGTGATTGTTTAAAGAGTAGGTATAGTGGGTAAGAGACGCTACCTGCACAGTTTTTAAGGAATATGGGGGGAATTTTATCTGGTCCTGAGCAACATTTAGGTTCCAGTAGTTTAATACAAGCCGCTATGTCTTTAATTTCAATATTAATCTGGGATAATTCAAAATTTATATCTGACTCGAAGTTTGGAATTGGTTCGTTAGGTATATCTGCTTCATACACATCTTTAAAAAAATCTGCAAATAAATTGACAATTTCATTAATTTTACAGGAAGTTTTCTGTTTATGGTGCATAGTTTCAGGTATTCCATGATTATTGTTATTTAGTGATTTATAATACTTAAAAAAATGTTTTACATTATTTCCAATTGAAAGTTCAACATTATTAATATAATTCTTGTAACAAATGTTCGATAGTTTATTGCAATTTTTTCGTAGCATGCTGAAATTTGAATAATCAGAAATGTTTTTAGTATCTTTGTAAATTTTATGTGCTATCTTCTTTTCAATTACTAGGTTAATGAGGTCCTTGTTGAACCAGCTAGGAAAATTAGAGGATGATTTAAAGCTGATTGGGACAAAAGTTTCAATGGCTTTATACAAGTGGTCATAAAAGGCTTTAATATTTCCATCGAGGTCACCTCCCTCTAGTATAGACCAGTCAACGTTATATAGATAATCACGTATTGTGGCATAATTGGCTTTATTAAAGTTTGGATACTTTGTCTTAGTTTCAAGTTGGTATTTCATAGGGCTACATAATATAACAATGTCTAAAGGTGGGTGATGGGAGTCGGGTGCAAGAATCAAATCCAGTGACTCATCAACCTTAGTGGCCGTGTCAGTACAAAAAACAAGATCTAGTAATCTGTTATTGACATTTTTTACATTGTTTAATTGATTAAGGTTAAGGAAATCACATAAATTGACAATTTCTTTTTCTGTTTCGGATAAGGTTGAGTTTTGAGAATCAGTAGAATTATCGCAGGTGCCCCAGTGGATTTTGGGTAAATTGTAATCGCCGATGATAGTGATTTTACTATTTGGAAATTTGTACGACAATTGCTCTATATCCTCAAAATGACTTTTGTATACACTTACATCCGACGATGGCGGAATGTAAACACTGCCAATGATATTTTTTTGGTTTTTACCGTTTAATAAGATGTAAACTTGTTCCACATTACAGTTTTTGGTTTTCAGAAGTTTTGAGCAATGCACCTTGTTGACGGCTATCATGACGCCGCCGCCTCTAGACTTAGAGCTGGTATGTTGACTTCTGTCAGCCCGGTAAACGTGATGGTGGGGAAGTCCAAGCTCAGCTGTGTTGATAGATGGTTCTAGCCAGGTTTCTGTTAGTATGATTATGTCGTGGTGCAGAGTTGGGGCATGTATTTTGAAGTCCTTTAGTTTTGTTTTTATTCCTCTGACGTTTTGGTAGTAGCATTTCAGTTGGTAATTATTGTGTCGTTTTTTGGAAGAGTTGCGACAATGGTAGGTTTAGAGTTAATGTATTTAATGGTGAGGTTTGGTTCGCCATTTTCTTGCCGGGACAGCAACTCTCTTCTTAGTTCAATTAAGTGATTCCGCTGGAGAACAGTTAGATCGTTACCAGCTTTGATGCCGTTTTTTAATTTTATGCTGTTACGTAACACAGTTTTTGGTGTGATGTTATCATTAAATTCCAGTTTGATTGGTCTGTTTTTGTTAGGAGTTTTTTTGGCACCCAGTCGGTACATTTTTACATGAAGTAGATCGAGAGATGGGTCAATATTTTTAATGGCAGAAAAAACTTTATCTGTGTCTTCGGCAATGCTTATGACTTTTTCTTCTGACGTGCTCTCCGGCACGTTATATAAGATAATGTTTTTAGATCGATTAGCTCTCTCTTCCATTTCGGTTACTATTTCACACATATTTGTTTCGATCGGCTGACGGTTCGTAGTTTGCGCCATGAGATGCATATTATTTTTAAGTGAATTTAATTCACCTTGCATCACTCCAAAATCGACAACCAATTCACCAATAGTACCCATAAGTTCAGTAGTTTTTGGAATAATTTTAAGAATGTTTTCTTTTGTAAATTTGTTGTTAGGATCATTAACGATCGAAATTAATCCACTAATTATTGAATTAACTTTGGTGATGTAGTTAGAAGCTTTATCACACAGAGCCATTTTTTATTATTTTTTTATTGATTATTTGTACGAATAAGTATATATTTTTAATTGCGAATAAACAGTTATAAACCCCTGACTTATTGGCAAGGCTTGTGCGAGCTACCGCGGCGGGGAATGACGGGCGGGTGACGGGTACGGGGGGGTTTTAACAGCTGTCACTAGAAACTAAATTTGTAAAACACAATTTCCGTACTTTGCGGGCGCTATATACGTTTTTGATAACTCGGCTACTTTACACCAGTTTTAATTAGATATTACACCGTGAATTATCTTGATTTTGTAACTTTTTGATTGTTTATAGGTGATTTTGTTGGGACGAATTTAAATGCGTGTACACTCTCTATATGTTGTTGTTGTATTTCTGTTGTAATCTACATACAATCGGCATTATACGTACGAAATAATTATATATATATATATAGTGTTGTAATTTAATAAATAAATATAACATCGATTTAAATATTACCAAAATCATAACATAAGATAATAAAACCTACACGTAACACACAAAACCAATATAAAACACAAATCACTCACCAACACAAAACATATAATATAAATATACCGGTTTTTTAAACTTTATTTCATTTTTTTATTTTTTTTTTTATTTCACGTTAATTTAAATCTAAAATCTAATTTTTTAATTTAAATTTATATTAATCTTATGTTTTTTTTTCTTCATCAACATTATATATATATTTTTTATAGATGAATTATGAATATTTTTTTGTGTTATAAAATGGAGGGCTCAGCACGGGTAAGCCAGACAGTGAGGCCAACATTACTAAATTGTAATAAGAAATGTAAAATTGTACCAAAATAAAAAAATAAAAATTTATATGTGCTGTCTGGTCTAGGTGATATGGATTGTTTTACTTTGGTACCACACTCAACACTGGCTATACAAGAACTGTTGCGAGGAACATTACAACAAAACGTATAATAAGTACCCATGTACTTGATTTTTGAAATTAGATGTATAACTGTGATGGTTTTTTTATTTGGGAAATGAGCGTTTTCACAATGTGAAAAGTGAATAATCAGTCGCGGTCAATATTTTATAATAATCTTTAAATGCAAATTGAACTGACTGTAACATGATGAATTATGAGAAAGCTCAATTCATTTGTGAAAAGCCATCTCTATTTAAAAAGATGTCGAACGTTGCAAATTTTGATAAAAGAGAAATATTCAAAAAAAAAAATTTTCTTTATTTTCTTAATTTATGTTATTGTAAAAAGTAATCACTTTGTGGTTTGACATATTTATTGATCGACCGGTTTCGTTTAGCTCAAACATCATCAGGGTGCAAATTAATACTGATGATGATGATGCTTGAGCTAAACGAAACTGGTCGGTCAATAAATTAATAAAAACTCATGGTTTTAAACAAAATAACTGTTTTATTTTTATGAAAAATTTATGTTTGGTTTATTTATCTAAGTATTTACTTCCACTGAAAAAATTGTTAGTTAAAAATTTAAAATATAAGGCCTATTTTTTATACCTATCCACATACAAAAAATGGACAAGTATTACTTAGGCAAAACTTTTGATAGGGAATCGGAAATAAATTTTCGTTTTTATAGCTGGTGGCCTACTCGAGTACAGCGAAATCTACGTAATTATTACACTTTTACATACGTATTTATGTATGAAGATGTTTCACTTTGTGAATATTTATAATTTTCTATATAACATAAAGCAGGTAAATATATAATTTTGAAAAATCTCAATGGAAGGAAATGCGAATACAAAATAATAAAAAGACGCTGTGTGAAAATGCTTCGCATTATGATATTTATTTGCGGAAAAACCCTATTACAAAAGTATGATCCACTTATAATTTGAAAAGTAATCCTTATCCATCATATTCGACAATAAAATCATGCAACACACACTTTGCGCAGAGCGCTTTAATTCCACTTAACCTTCAGTAACCCCAACACAAGATTAACCTTGTCAAATTAACGTGATTTTCGTTTGCGCAATATAATATATGTTCTTATTGCCATTACCCCCAAGTTGCGCCTATTGCGCAAGTCTCCGCATATTCCCCGTAACTTACATTCACGTATTACCGCACTAAATGATGTACGACGAAGATGTAATCAGGATTGGTCTCTCATCACCACGATACACGTACCCGTACGCTACACTTAAAGAGGGACGGCTGTGCGGCCCTTTTCATACAAAACTTCAATATGGATTTGAAACCAAATTACCCAACGATATGTGCTGTTTTATTTATTTGTGTGTTTAAATTATGATATAGCGGCCATTAAGGAATTATTTTTTTTCATAAAAATAATAATATAGAAAATACTGAGAAGTAATAATTTACTCACCACTTCTCAGTATTTTCACAAAACCCAAGCAGTATAATGCACCCAAATAATTCATAGCAATAAAGTCATTAGTAAATAATTAAGAACCCATTACCATTTACTGAGGGGAAAACATAGATTGGTTTAACCAACAATAGATCATGTCATCGGTGTAACCAGTAATAAATCAATGTATGCACCTTCAAAATTTACATTTGAAATAGTATAAAAACGTCGTCTCAATGTGGACTAACCACAGTTTGAAAATGGCCTTGTAAGCCGAAACAGCTGTCACAATAATAAAAAACTAAAACACTTGCAGAACTTAATAATAATATTATCAAATTTAATCTAAATTAAATTTATAAAAAAAAAAAAAAAAAAAAAAAGTCGCACATATTCGTATTAGATATTTGCACTACCCTTTGACAAAAAAGTAAATATTATTCATTTTGGTTGGGTATTTTTGCCTCAAATCGAAAACTTGAGTTATGTACGGAAAATGCCGCGCAGCTGTTCCTCTTAAATGTACACCATACATAGTAGGCTCTAGTAGGGTGCATTGGAGACCATTGTTACTATGTTGCGTAGGTGTTGTATTAAACCCTACTTTGCATAATCGTCCATGTATTTATTTAGGATCTTGTGCGTACATCATTCAGAGTCAAGAAATTATTAAACCTTCAAGATGGCAGAGGGTTCAGCCCTTTCATGGAAAACTTATCATAATTATTCCGATATTACTGAAACATTCCAAAGTTTACCAGTTCATGGCCGTTCAGAAGATGTTTTCCATCTTGTAGTTAAATTTCACCCAAGTTTCGACTCGTACAAACAGTGATTATCTAAATTTGTTCACTAAGATAAACAATCTCTCTCCTGTCCAATTCAATTATCGAAATAGGCTTATGCAAAACTAATTAAATGTTATACCTACTAGTTATTTATTTCGTGTGTTTTTTATTTAAGTTTTCTAACATCTTGATAGCTCCTAAGCTACTCAGATTTACTGTCAACAGCTGTCAGAGCCAATCCTTAAGAAGTGATTCAGCTTAATTATTCAACGTTTAATTTTAAGTGGGTGTTCTATTCTCCCCTCTAGCATGCGAATATCGTAAAGCTGTAAAGCATGTTCAAGTTTTGTTGGTGAGAGTAAAATGTAGGTTTGCATCACTCTAAATTTAATTTTCAGGTTTGTTGAGGCATCATTATTTATTATTGTCTGTCTGACCTTCTTTTTATACAACAAAAATTAGATTTTAACTAATTTAGACATTTTCATAATGATTATCAGTGAAAAAAGGAAAATGAACAGTAATTTTATAGAATTCTGGTCAATCATATCGTAACAAATAACACTATAATACATCAAAGGTGTTTTTGTTGTTGTTGTTGTTGTTTTGTGAGTCGTAGTTATTTGACACTTCGTTTCCTTGTGAAATCTTTCTTATTTGTCCCGCCACTATTTTAACATTATTTATCTCACCGAAATAGTGACGAATCGCGAAACTTTTTCAACATTTTTAGAAACAAACCAAAGTATAGTTAATTATTGCAAATATAAAGAAAATCGTATAAATCATCTCACGCAGCTGCTAAACGCATAGACCAATTTTGTAAGTAAACGATAACATAATACCACAAACTTAAACCATTTGAAATAAGCAAGATATTTCCCGAATGTGCTAACGCGAGCATTGCTGAACCAACGCGACTCTCACTGTATAAAGATTTAGCCAGCAAGAAACATGAAATCATTTAGCCATACATTCCCTTGTAACTTGTAATTATTACCCTCTGGGGGAGGCCGCCGCGAGCGAGGGCGACGGGGGATGAGATTTACCTAAGGATCTATTTCCCCGGCGCTAAAAACCCTCCGAAAACGACTGGAAATTATTATTATATCATAATATTACGTACGCACTGAATTATCATCACGAGAGCAGAAAAGTAGCTTCACCTTGACAATACTGATAATACGATGCACGGATTGTTTACGTCTGTATATTATCATTCGTGAGCTCACGTAGCGGGGTCGTCTTATGTTGATAATAATTTTACCGAATAGTCCCTGTCACCTGCATTATTTTTAATTTGGTCAATTATCATTCCCAACAGCTTATTTTATTTTTATTTTATTTTATTTTATTTGGGATTATTTTATTATCCCACTAACCCGAACCTTTTCACAGCTTGTGACATCTGTAAATATGTAAATGTTTGTATAATTCGTAGTGTCATGTGATCTAAGTAAAGTTATTTTATTTTTATTGTGTTACGTCATTGTAAAACAATTATGACAAACCTGCCATTATTGAAAAGGGAGGAAACCATTTTTTTAGCAGTAAGTGCCTCGCTCAATAAATTGGATTTCTGAATACGTAAATCGGTTTTTACCGAAAATACTTATAAATCACCACATCATACAAATAAAATTAGTGTAGATAAATAAAATCATATAAAGTAGTCGTCTCAATGTGGCGTAACCGCAGTTTGACAGTGACCGTGAACATAGAAACAGCTGTCACAATAATCAAAACTAAAATACAGGATGTCGGGGGGTAAAGCGCTACTTCGGAGAATGATTCTACATGATTTTACAAGTAAAAAAGAAAAAAAGTTTTATCGAATTTCTAATGTTTTAAGGTAGTTTTTAGGTAAAGAAGGCGAATTTTTTATGGTAAAATAAATATTCTTTTAAGGTAAAATGAACACTAGAATTTCGAAAGAGGTCATTAATCTTTTTTACTTCTACCATCATGTAGAATCACTCTGTATTTGTTAATTTTGTTTTATTTTATATAGCTAAAGATTTTATTGCAATATATTATGATGTTAATATAATATTAAATTGAGTACACAGAAATTATGTTTTTCGACCATTTTTTTTTAAATTCCTAAACTTGTATTGAGTATTGATATGGTTGTTTCGTTAAATTTAGTATATTTTTATCATTTTTCTATAACTTGTTGAAACGTCTTTTTTTTAGTTAACCAACTGATAGAACCGTTTACCAACAACTTTTTTCGCACGACTTACTCAGTCCTAGTTGGGCGTTATGATGAATAATGAGGAGAAGTTTTCTCATACACCGCATTGATGTCTCGACGCGCGGACGTGCCGGGTGCCGGGTGCCTGGTGCCGGGGTGTGCCGAGGCCCGCACCGCACGGTCCCGCACGCGCAACTTCGCCACAGCGCGTCGCGCTCCGATTATGAGACTTCCCCCTTGCCGAATTCAGAAAGTAAATCCACTTGCTTTATAGGATTTATTCTCCAGTTCGTGATCGGTTAATACTGCAGTTACTATTGTTGTCGCACTATAGACCAAATATTATTGCTAATATATATATATATATTGCATAATAAATAATAACTAGTTACTTACGTCTGAGACTTATGTTTAGTGACTTACGACTAAGGCTTATAGGCTGACTTAAAATTAGTAACTTAATCAATCTATCTATATATTTAAATAAAAATGTTAATGTTCGTTTGTTCAAAATTTTAAATCTCCGAAAGTTCTTAACCAATTGCTTTGAAATTTTGACACAACGTTGCTTTCGAATACGCATGTGTTTTTATATACCTATATTCTTAATATATAAAAATCGCATGTTCGTACACGCTAATCAATTTATTTTAATTTATTTTATTTATTTATTAATCTTAAGTTAGCTCACATCTTCGTGTGTGATAATAGTTTTATAAACATATTAACAAGTACATTGTTTGGCAAACATAATCTTTCTTTAAATATTTCAATAAAGTCACAAAAAAGAAACATTAATAATTGAGATAGACATATTTTCTTAATTCATTTTTGAACTTATTAATATTTTCTATCACAGCAATTTCCTTCGGGATTTTGTTATAGAGTTGAACGGCCTGGTACATCAGAGATTTTTGGGTGCTTGTTTTTTTTCTTGTTGGCAATCTAATTTGCTTAGAATTTCTCGTCCCGTGTCCGTGTATCTCGTTATTGTAATTTATTTTTCTTTTCAGTTCCTTAGACATCATCCCTATGTTAATTTTATGTATAAAAATAAGTACATTCAAATACACAGTTTGCTTCACCGTCAAAATATTCAGCTCCTTTAACATGTCTCTTATCCGTGTGTATATGTTGCGCTTAAGTATTATTCGCATTGCTTTATTTTGCAGTATTTGCATTTTTTTCATTTTCTCTTTATTGCAGAGAAAAAGAATACTTGAACAGTAATTAAAGTGTGGTGATATAATTGTATTGTATATTATCTGGCATGTTTCTTTATTTACTTTGTTTCTGATTCTACCAAGAAATGATATTTTTTTGCAATTTTTTTAATTGTATAGTCTGCATTTTTTGAGAAGTTCAATTTTGAGTCTATAATAACACCTAGATATTTAATTTCTTCCATGACTAATCATTATCATGTCTACATTGCTGTAGACATGATGATTTTTTTCTACAGTTATTTTAATGGAACCTGCTCTAAGGAGCTTTGATCCTTAGATTATTTGACACGTGCGGAACACCCGTTCACAGTACCTAGTTGATGTTGTCTTCATGAGAACGGGTCTGTTGGACTCGTTTTTTTTATAAGTCGGCTCTTATGTGGAACGAGTTGTCTGCATCTGCTTTTCCTCCTTCATATAATCTTAACCTCTTTCATTCGCGCATTAATAAATCCCTCCCTACAGACCCTTCCCTAACCCGCCTCCCAACACTGCTCAACCGGGTGGCTACATAGTTCCGCTGTCTACACTGTGCGGAAATTTCGCGCTCTTGTGAAGTATTACATAAAAGATAAATTAAAGAAAGTATCGCGTAGCATGCATCATTCTGGTGTGGCCAAGCACTTTCCTAATGGAAGATGAGGTCCATCCAAAATATTAGAAGAACGAGATATGCTATGAGCAGTTCGTACTGAGTGGAATTGTCTTGCCGAGTGTCGCCGGTTTTGTTCACCAATACTACTGCACACCTTCGCTTGCGCTAAGGTATCCGCACTAATACATAGAACAGATTTCTGTGCGTACACGTTCCGATACCGTTCAAAGTACCCTAATTAGGTAGTACTCCGGCTACGGTCCGGCGGCCAACATAGCATATCTCGTTCTTCTAATATCTTTGGGTCCATCAGTAGAGTTGTAGCATTACAGATTGTTAACTTAAAACTGACTGACTTTGGAATGAGGTCGCAGATCTGTATAGCGCAGCCCGCACTTATGTGTGTATATACTATGCAACTTATATAATTCTATACAAGTTCCCAGCGTTTCTGTGAAGTTTTCTCCCCTTAATAAGTGCGTCGTGCTTCTTTATACTGGGTTCGTTCGATGCACGAGGTTTATTTTGAAACATTTATTTCAGAATATCGCGTCGTCAAAAATATCAAAATAAATTGTAACAGCGAGCCACTTTTGACTTGATATCGTCTCAAAAAATCAAGAAAACATCTTGATGTATTTTCAATCTGTATCTGTTTCCACTGTCAATAGCCGCGAACTTTGTGAAAACCGTTTCGCGATTTCCGCCTTTTCTATTTCTATGAAAAATATTTTTATGAACTTTATTGATCAGTTTCCTATTTTTTTATATAGTAACTTCACTCAGGAAGCCACGAGGAAAATAATTCTCCTCAGGTCCCATGTCATTCTTGGGGATTGGTGTGAAGGGTCTTTTTTAAGAAGAGAAGGAGAAGAAGTTCTGGGATGGAAAAAGGTATAAGGGGTGGATAGGAATTGGGGGTCAGAGTGTCCAGGAGTGACAGTCGTATGAATTTATCTCTCTCATTGCCTTAAAGACCTGTTAAAGATGTCAAAAAATCTCCCTCAACCAGTCTTTCTATTGTGTTTGCTATTTTTCTACGCTATTTACTTTGTTAATATTGGAATACCTAATAACACTGCAGACTTAAAGTTTCTGGATATCATTTTTTTAAATGTGTTTCAAATGCGTGCATATTTATAGTATGTTTCTTTCCACATTATTTTTTTTTCCAAAAATAGTGGAAGTTGGTCCTTAGCTTTGAGTATTGAACTCGATCCGTCCGACTACTACCCCCTCTATTGGTCTATTAGTCAGGTTCTTCAAAAAAATAAATGTTCATGCACGCTCATCATAATAAAAAATATATTTTCATAAAGGGCTAATCTATGTTTAGAAATACATACGCTGGAGAAACCCCCTCAAAGAATAATTTATTATTTCGTTGAAAATAAGCCACAAAATATTGAAATATAATCCTCACGAACTCTGTTTCCTTTACTCCTTTCGACGGAGCATCAAAAGTAATGTAATTTCTGTCGATACCTTGATCTTTCAACCTCCTCTCTCTGCCTCCTACCTTTTCCTTCTCCCTCTCCTTCTCTTCCCCTCGGATAATCCTCCCTCTGTTTACTCAGCTTCCTAGCGATACTTGATCAAAGCACTTCATATTATTTAAAACATCCAGAAAGTTGAAGCTAGAGTAAGAGACATAATATGCGAGCTAATTTCCAAGTTCCGGCATGTTGTAAACGGCTCTGGTTTAGATCAAAGGCCCTCTTCCTCGCCGGGAAATCTGATTAAGCCGTAATCCATGTTGTGAGCTTGTCTTACAAGGCAGACAAGGATGGTGATTATTGAATTACTCATTACGTATTCTTCGGCATCTCGTTGGCTGAGGCCACGCCTTACGCCTAACACCTTAGACAGAGACATAATTGGATGAGAAACACATAGAAGGGATGCTTACACACAAATATTGTACCTTGAATCAACACACTGCATGTCTACCAATATTGTAGCGAAATATACCTATTCGAAATATGTATCATCGTGGGTTTGGTTAACTCGTCGTCTTTATATGATTATCAAATTTGTACTTAACTCCCTTGTACCTTGCAAGTTAAATATTCATTATATTGCATAATATAGACAGGTATATTGACTTTAGAACTTGAGTGCTGCGGCAGAGAGGGATGAACTTTGATGAAAACCTCTAACGTTTACCTTAACTAAATTTAAATGGTTAATATCGTATTCATTTCGTTTCAGTTTGTTTTACTTTTTGTATGTTTCCACTCTTTAACCACAATTATTAAATATTGTCCGAATATTTAACAAATCTTATTGGACCGCGAGTATTATAATTATTTATCTGGGCGCTGGAATTAAATGCCAAATGTTGGTAACAATACAAAGGATTTACAAAAACAAAGTATTCTGCAGCCACAGATTCGAGCTAAACTTCCGACCTTTGATTTCGATGTAACCATTCCAACCGCAAACCCCGAACCCTGAGAGAAAGTATGCTACGCCTAAATCGCCTGAAGGGGACATACACTTAGACAATACATATTTCCTTTCTAACAAGACACTTAATCAAACAAGAGTATTTGCTGTCACCGTTTTCAAAAGAGAAGCTGTTGATCCTTCATTCCTTTCTGCTGAATGGTTCCACATTGCCGAAGTCGAGTCCGTCATATCAGTTTGCTTGCGTTAGTTACGAATCCTTGGTCAAAGCGGCCCCTATTTCAATGACAGGGGGTTGGTGGTTGGTTGACAAGGAGGTTCTGGCACGCAGCGGCTGTTTTAGCGACGCACACCAGATATAAGATCCGGACGAGGGATGAACATCTTTCATATGGGATGATCTCTGGGGAGATTCACTTGGAAGGAATCACTGATATCTAGATTCAATGAACATTTCAATATTTGCGCTACACCGCGTACAGCCATTGTATTATATTATACCTACATTTTTTCAAAAATTGATAAAATTTCTAAGGAATGAAATCATTACACGTATTTTTCTTTAAATATCTCACAATATACTTGCAATCATCATGCCTTCAAAATGATATCCAAACAGTATCGGTAAATAATATTTTTTTCGATGGCAAGAGCTCGTTTGTCTGTTATCTGTTTTGTGTGGCGTCTGACACGTGCACTTGACTCTGAATCGTGTGCATTTACAAAAAATACTAAATTGAAATTTTTGTGATGGCAAAATAAGAGAAACGTGAAAATAAGGTTATTACTCGAATGTATATTATTACGTCTACCGAAAATCGAAAACAATCATACACGAACAGCATATCAATAAAAAAATCTAATAGTTTGATTTAGCTTTTATTGCAGTTTTATGCTTTAGACACTTTCGCATTGGCGGTCGCCAACTCTATTCTGGTTAAGGCGATGCACTACGTCGTGTAATATTTTAAATTGAACCGCTATCAATAACATCCCTTACGTAGATGGCGATAAGGTTTAAATTCCCGCTTAACACCATCCGCCTGTTTTGATTTATGCAAGAAAAAAACATGGCCAAAAAGTGCCTTTTATTTTATTTTGTGGATGTTCAGGCATAAATATTTAATTTTGTTCCGATCATTTTATAAATAACTTAATTTGCCACATGATACAATAAAATCGTAAACGAAAATGGGTTCGTAAGTAGGAGATTTTTAACTTTAAAGCAGTTTTCATAGGCCTATACATAATTTTTTTCTGAGCTTATAAAAAGACTAATATATAAAATACTCGATTATTTCAAAGGTCAAGATGTATTCTATTCGCAATATTTAATTAAAGCATCTGAAACATTTCTAGGCGACCAAATTTTCAAACCAAAAACACATGATTTTGCATTACTACGTATGGCATCGCCTTAAAATGTATCATTGAATTCCATTGTGATGAAAGAGTTGTGACATTGTTTCACTTATTATTTGCTTGCAACCAGACCGGTTTCAGAGTATAATTCCGCAGGCCACCTCGTCTGTTTCCGCCTGTGTTGGCCGCAGCAAATCTGCGGTTCGCTTATCTCTGCGGAAACTTTCCGCCATTCTTTCGCCGCTCTTCTCGCCCTCTGCGGCCGGGCCGTTAGATGGCCATTGTAGATATTATAAAACAGACTAATTGCCCATTAAAAAGTTTAACCTCGCGATGCGGACACGGCGAATCCGCCCAGAGATATCCTAATTAGTTGTGTTAAATTAGGCAGCAAAGTTTCCAGTCATGATTGATTTACTTATAGTTTTATAAATTCTATCGCCAAAAGTTTGCACAAAGTTTTGCAATATTTAAAGTTGCTTGAAGTGTTATGAGTTATTTCTTCTTCAAATTTCGTGTATTTTACAAATTTTAACGTTTGCAAACTAAATTTGCAACCATGAAAACCTACTTAGTTTTATATTTGCCTACACACAGAACCATATTCACCTGATGATTACTTGGGAAATAAATTGTTTGAAGGTTTGTTTGACAAAAGTCAAAAGGTGTACATGCCTACAACCTACATATTTTACACAGCGCTTTTGTATACATTAAGGGCATTACTAACAAACGTATTTTTATTTATTGTTATTACAGTTTGATAATGCTTTCAGAAGGCTGTCACAGGTAGTAGTTACACCGCAAAACTTGTTTATAAATAAACCGTTTTTATAAATTTACAAATGATATTATTGAATACAAACATATAAAAAAAGTTTATTCATCATGTTTTAACAGCTGGTAAATTGTTGTTTCTCAGTTTTGTAAAATTTGAAACACGTTTGTTAGTAAGGGGTTATTCTTCAAATTTGGTAACTTGTTAAAACTGGCTTCAAAACATATTCCCAAAATACAATTTCTACCCAAGACGATCGTGTTTCTTTCCAGAAACATAATAAAATGATTTCATTTCATGGAGTATGTTGAAAAGTGCGTCCACAAAAGAGCTACAATAGCCAAATCCATTGGGATCTCACCGTGAATAAATATGATATGTCCTTATTTGGAGGGTAGGAGATATGAGAAACTACCGTTCCCCAGCACCGTTATCCCGCTAGTGATGTCGCGAGCCTCGTTCACATGACAATCAATATTCAATCCAGTGACGTGTCACTCCATAAAGGGAGCCGTTTCACGGAACCCGCTCCAGCGAATAAGATAAAAATGCTCATTTTTTACGCCTTCGTCTGCAAATTGTCATCCACCTTTGTGGCTTCTAGATATCTAGACTATGACCATATTATATATTTTCTAGTATCGCTATCGTATTTGCTACTTTGTGTCAATAAAGCACACGGCATCAGACGTTTCTGATTGCCTTCAATATAAACGTCAACGAATAAGAAATTTAAAGCAATTTGGAAACTGTTATTTTCTGTATTTTCCTAAGATTTCAATATTACCACTACGGATACACAAAATGTTCAATAGTGTGATACAGCTATTCTCAAACTTTTAACCCTTTTTACTATGGTGATATATTGAAACAATTTTGAACTTTTTTCCACTTTTTTTTATTTCTCACCTTTACCAGTTTCAGCCCATCGCAACAATAGTACAACATTATTTCATTTAATAATAATTTGATGACTTGTATAGCGCCGTTTTTGTGCAAAATCACCTCAAGGGCGCTGTACAAACTTATAATACATTTCTACAGTGATCTATGTTATTACTTAACTATTTATGGAGATAATATACAGTACGATACTTACCTGGTAGGTCACTTGAGATTAACATTTAATTAACATTATCTAATTGTTTATTGGCGAAATTTAGATACAGGATTTAGGACATAATTGGAAAATTGAATATAACTGGACTTTCTCTTGGGAATGGTACAGCTTAAAAAGATAAGTTTTTAAGTTTAGACCTGAATTCTGTTGGACTTGTTATGGATCTTAGTTCCGGAAGGAGTTTATTCCAAGCCTTCGGCCCAGATACTCCGAAAGCGCGATCACCAAACTTAGTATTTGGCTTGCGCTTAGTTTCCATCAGTCTGCCTACAGCTGACGATGTTGCTGATCTAAGAGTTGACTGCCTCAGACCAGTGTTTTCCGGGACGCATAGTTCAGAGATGTAGGGTGGGGCCATTTCATTGATGGATTTAAACACCATCCAGCACAGTTTGTATTGGATTCTTTCAGGGCACTTCAGCCAGTGAAGGTTACGAAGGTGTTCTGAAATGTGCGAATATTTTGAAACCCCGGTTATGAGCCGTGCTGCTGCATTAAACACTGATTGAAGTTTGTCAATTTGATATTTTGGAAGGTTGGCATAGATGCCGTTGCAGTAATCGAGACGTGAGACTACGTAAGAGTTGATAAGTAGTTTTGTTGCTTCTGTAGGAAGGTTTCTTCGGACCGACTTGAGTTGTCTTAGGTGAAAAAACCGGTGCTTACAGTCCTATTTATTTGACTTTTAAACGAAAAGTCTGAATCTAAATTGACACCGAGAAGTTTTACTGTTGTTTTTGGGATGATATCGCTGCCGGAAATAGTAATAGGTGAATCGTCTATGAAATTTTGACGTTTGTTTGTGGCTGCCCAGAGAAACTCAGTCTTAGATGGGTTGAGCTTCAGCTTGTTTGAAGACATCCAACGAGTTATTGCTTCTAGACATTTAGTTATACGGATCTTGAGACTATTGATTTCATTTGGAGCGCAGTAAAAACTTGCTGATCGTCAGCGTAGCAGTGAGACAAGAGATCAAATGACTCGATTATTTTGGCGACATCATTTGTAAAAAGGATGAAGAGAAGTGGACCCAAAACGGATCCCTGGGGTACCCCTGAAGAAAGTGTTGCGAAGTTGGACAATTTATTTCCAACCCTCACGGCTTGTAAGCGATTGGATAAATAGGATACCAGCCAATTTTTTGTGTCAGAATTCAAACCAAATATTTCCTCTAATCTCCTAATTACATTTAACTGTTGTATGTATGCACAAATTTGGGGAGGGAAGTTCTCCCCACAGTAATTGTTTACCACCTCTGAAACCTCCCTCGCTAATTTTTGTATTCATATACTGATTAGGTGCTTATTATTAATATGAATACTCATTTATTTAGTTGCCCATGACAATCAGCGAAAGATCGTCATGAGGTGGTCTGATAAGAATCATTTTCAAACAATACTCACACAACCTACCTTTGATCAAAGAACAATGCTACCTGCACATTTTCTCAGTCCCCAAGTCACATCACTTCGCTGGTATTATTTTCATTCCTAAATTTTGATTCGGTTTTTATTTTAAAAACTGGAAAATAAGAATGTAAATATGTTTTCACCCTTTCCCGCTAGTCACCCGCACATTGATGGACAATATTAAATGAACGTCTTCTTCATACTCTGAAAGATAAATTCGATAGGGTTTGCCATTTCTCCCCTCGACGGTATCGATTCGTACTTCCCTATATACCCACAGGTAGTACAGGTAAATCATTTTAAGGAGACTCTTTCTTGTTATGTAGTGGTGTACTGGACGGATAAACGGATAACGGATGACGGTATTTACCTTTTAATGCTTGACGTTTGGATTCATATTAAATTAAGAAATATTTATTGTACACATAAAATATTTACCTATAGCTTATAGGTACATTTCGTACAGTTAACCCTTTTTTTAATAATACAAGTGCACATTACAAAGTGTAAATATGCCTTAATCGCGAAGTAACTACTTACTTGAGTACTGATAAATGGTTTTTTTATGATAAATGTCGCTACGTTCCCATTATCTTTGGGCATTTGAGGGGACTGCTTGCGGGTGTTCCTAACTAGTTCATAAAACTTTTTCGAATCTTCGATATTTCGATACATATGGTGTGCACAAATACATTCAAACTTGTCCCCTTCAAAATGATTTGTCTGTACATACCTTTACGTTCACTATATACTTGCACGTTAGTATCTCTACTGCAGTGGTTATTATATTCAAAGGTAGGGTAGTTTCAGCAGTTCATAGGGGAGAGGGTGGTGAAGCAGAAGGCATGACAGAAGCAGAGATAAGGTGGGATGGCACCCCGAGGTATAAAGGCGATATTTTCATTAATGGAGTTTGTATTGAGAACCTCGAGCATTTATTTTCCCTTAGGTATTTTTATTATTTTTTCTGTCTATTTATCCTTATTTTTCTCGTATTTGAAAGGAAAAACCTTGAAAGGTACCTATTTACCTTTTCTTTTGATTCCACAGTAAATCCCTTATGTGAATGTAAAATTTTTAAATACTCACCCGCCTACGTTTTTTGTGGTACAAAATCTACAGCCGTTCGACAAACAAAAATAATGTATGTAATATAAACCAATTTTTGAAGCAACCGAAAATGTTGTATATGTACAAATTGCTAAATCAGGGATTAAAAACCACTGTCCCAATCGGCCACTTACTGTTCTTCCATTTATTTAGTTTGTAGTTGTAAATTTAACTTTAGTGAAGTTTTCTTACGAATTCCCCAAACAAAACGAATGTGTTTTCGAAATATCGAGTTCTCTTAATTTTTCTACGATTGGAGTAAAAAATTAAGTCAAAATGTGGTAAACATTTTTCATTAAAATATGGGTATCAAAAATCAAAAAAAGATTCGGTCACAGATACAATGTTTTACTCATTAAGTTATTTCAAAAATAAAAGATTCATCCTAGACTTGCAGAAAAAGTCAATAGATGTCGCCCATTAAAATAAGATATATTTATCTGAAGACACTGTTAGATTGCATTTAGTTCTAGTGGAATCTTGCGATCATACATAAAGATAGCAAATAAAAATGTGCGATGAGAAAATGAAGACAATGTTGGTAGTTCTTATTCGAGGTACGATACAATTAAATATGACCGAAGGAGATAGAGTTCCATTATCTCAGTTGGTAGAGCCGTGCCCCGGCGAGGCAAGGGTCCTGGGTTCAAGTCCTAGATGTGGCCGTATGTTTTTCTGATTTTTCTGTTTCAAATTTTCGTTTAGGAATTGATAATATTGTTTAAATACTGAAGACAATATTAGTGATTTTTTCAAACGAAAATCTGAAACAGAAAAATCAGAAAAGGAAACGGTCACATCTGGGACTCGAACCCAGGACCCTTGTCTTTCCGGGACAATGCTCTACCAACTGCGCTAATGGGACCCTATCCTATTCTGGGTTCGAGTCCCAGATGTGACCGTTTCCTTTTCTGATTTTTCTGTTTCAGATTTTCGTTTGAAAAAATCACTAATATTGTCTTCAGTATTTAAATATTATAATTTGAGGTTTTACTCAATAAGTTATTCCGAAAAATAATGATAATATTGTGTTCAATAATAAAAAAAAATAATTATATTTACGTATATCGCTTTGTCAGATTTGTTGAATTCACTGTAGGGTAGAAAGATAAAGAATCATTTGCAAAACTTCAAAATTAATAATATAATAATTACTTAAATAAGTCACTATAAATGTAGATAACAAAATTTTCAGGCAAAAAGTAGTCATTTTATTTGACTACCTGTGTTGGTTCTGTGCTATCCCGGAGGTTTTTATTTCTCGAACACGGCTCGCCTTGCCGGGGAACACTTTAATAAGTATAATCCCGCACAATAGCTTCCTCCCCGTATATTATTTTACAGAGCTTGAACTCTAATATAAACTTGGGAAAATATTGTTCACTTACCTCAACGGTGCGCGCATTATCTCCGCGTGTTTGTGGAAACGCGGCTGCTTTATTCCTATATTCTCCTGCGCTGGAAAAGTGAATTTCACTTCGGAAACCCCAAAAGTCTGGCCTTCTGTTACAAGAGCGCAACGTTTTGATTTTATGAGTAGCTAACCACCTTAAAACGTGATGGTATATTATATTGACATGTAGTTACTTTTTATCTTTGTGAACAACAAATATTTACTGATACGTACTTGTATTTCAAGCGTGACTAACTAACTATCTTACCATCGCGTCTTGCAGAGAGAATAATGAACCTTTGTGAAAAATATTATGGCTTAAGAACATATATTCATATAAAGACCAACAAACGCGGATTCTGAATATATTCCTTTTTTAAGTATAAATTATACGTAGCATTAATAAATCGTCATTTAAAATCGAATAAAACCGTAAGAGACTGAAACCCCCTGTGATCAATCGTCAGTAGGTTCTGATCTGACAGAATTTATACCGCTACCTCACGGGTCGGACGGCTGCGTACATTAGAATGCGGTCAATTTTTGCAAAGTTGCACTGCATAGACGCTGCACGTGGGCTACCAATGCGGTATAAAAAATATTCAAAAGAATTCATGATTTTTGGAAATCTTGTTAAATATTTAAATTGGGATTTGTTAATTTCATTCCGACTTAACTGGGATTAAATTTTTTTTACATTAACTCCACACGGGAAAATAATTTCCTTCAGGGCCTATTTCATCTTTGGGGATGCTGTGGGGGGGGGGGGGGGGTTATTTTGAGGAGAGGAAGGAGTGAACATGAGACTTGAAACCCATGTTGTAGGAAGGAGGAAACACAAATCTTTCCACAGCAAGCTGTTGAACTCAAGAACGAATCGTAGAAGCGACCCGTTCTCGTGTGATAAATGTAAACCGTGTACATAAGATGAGCGCACGTTTGGAGTTTTTTTTTTTATTTTTATTTTTTTTTTTTTATAGTGAATACCTCACAAGAGTCCCAACTGCTCCCGTCTGGAGCCAGTGAGACTATGGCATCCCCAATTGGGGGATGTTGTGAGGCTGAAGGTAAGTGGGGAAGGGAAAGAGGAAGGTGGGGAAGTACCTGGCTATTCAGATCTAGTCACTAAACACGGCTAAAGCCATTTGGAGCAACGTTTCAATTCTGAATGGTGGTCTTACACCAGGGCGATACTGGTAGTATCTTCCACTCTGGAACGTGCCGCAAATATACTATTTATTATTTTACCTGAGTGTTTTATTTTAATCTGAGTGTTTCCCGACTATGCACACGTGCCCAAGGGATCAATAACGCTGGTTCCTCGAATCATCTTCCATTGTAATACCGGTAGAACAGGGAAGGCATTCCTACCTGACGCCTGTTCTCTAAGGATTGCAATCCGTTTGTTAAGAGAGGGGAATATATCAAACGGATCGTCCGTTTCTGCGCAGACTCATGGGTTTTGTTCAGGTATTTTGGGGCTCCAGACTAGAGGTGACTGCCAAATTCATCAGTGGGGCGCACTTTTGATTTGTACAGGGTTAGCAGTTCTGTACTATTGAAGTATCTGCGGGCCCTGTACAGTACGCCCAGCTTCTGAGAGGCTAACATGACTTTGGCTTCGATAGAGCCTCCGTACCTGAGCTGGTCATTTAGGGTTACACCAAGCATATCAATAGAAGGCATGATGGAAAGATTGTTTCTGATTAGAAACTAGATTTTCATTCCAACCTTACTGTTAACCAACAAAACCGAAGTACATATGACGTCACACGTACCCCGTCAGATTTTGATATATTTGGGGGGCCTTGAAAAATGCAAACTTTAATAATTATTTTAATTATGAATCCGACATTATATGTTAAAAAAAAACTGGAATTTATGTTTGTAGTTGAACTTTCATAATTCTTTTTAACTGACTGGAATTCCTCAATGAACGCCCCACAACTTACCTTATTCAGATTCACTTTTCTGTTATCCAGACTGTTGACATGATCTGACTCGTGTATTTAGATTCGCGCCACGTTTTCTTGGGCTTTCTCGACTTTTCATCTATCCACTTGCAAGTGATACATTTTTCTAACTACATGCTTCACCTTTCTTCTTCCAAATCCTATCACCATTCCAAGCATTAGGTATGCGTGTTTACTTAAACGTGTATACGATTACAGAGTTTAAAGGTCTCAAATTCAATGATAATATTATACGTTGTATCTCGGTTGTTGCCAATCGGTATGAATTCTACTTTTATTTTAAATTCAAAAATGAAAAATTACTCTGGGTTCCATGTTGTGAGCAGTGACTTTTTGGTTGTCCCGGCCATTTCCCCGGGGGTAAAGGTTGCGAAAATAAATATTTATATAAATTATTGGAGTGAAATCAAAAAATCCCTTTGATCCATGGCGAGTCAAATGGATACATAAAGGAAGCTGCCGAGACCTTCTTTCGACGTTAAGAGAACGGACTCTTTCGGAAAAGTTTGTTCTTTGAATAAACGACCTTTTTTCAAAAGCATATTCAGCGAAAAGTTGATTTTGATAAATGATTTTCGATCCAGCCACTTAACAAAAAATCTCTCTTTTTTGAAGTAGCTTTATTTTACTTGGATTTTTTTACTATCTCTGTGTTCTGGGTGATTGGGGTTAATGCCACCAAACCATCCCCGTTTATGTCTTTCGATTATCTCTGGGCGCGTTTTATCCCGTTTCTTGGTCGTAGTTTTCAACAGCTTGAGGATGATGTTCATGAGCGCACGATGTATTAATAAAATGAAATCCATACTTAAAAACAATCCAATGCCTTTTTTCTAATATTAGTTCTCTAGTACACCCAAAAGTCACGAGCCGCCACACACAAACCATACATCTTACCAAAGTTTATCTTTAAGGCCATGCACCACGTCGTGTAACATTTGGAATCGGGCAGCTAACAATAACTCTCCTTATGTAGATGATTGTAAGGTTTAAGTTCCCGCTCAATACCGGCCGCCTGTTTTGATTTGTGCAAGAAGAAAACATCGCGAAAAGGTGTTTTATTTTATTTTTCGAAATTTAGCAGGAATATTTAAATATTTTACAACCATTTTCCAAAGAACTGAATTTTCCGTACTATACAATAAAACCATAACCGAAAATTGGTTTGCAAGTAAGTAGATTTTTAATATTAAAGCAGTTTTTATAGTCCTGATACTTTATTTTTGGGCTTTTAAAAAGATTTATCAAAAAATATCTCTGTTATATCAAAAGTCAAAATGTTTTCTACTTGCAGTATTTGATTAAAGCATCTAAAATATTCTAAGCCATTAAATTTTCAAACACAAAACACATGATTTTGCTTTACTACATAATGCTTCGCCTTTACTCTCATTATTATTGTAATACTAACATGAACCATGTTGCTTCCCCGATCAAAATAAGTATAGGGTTTATTGTTACTATTGTTTATATTTATTTTAAGAGACGATTCGGTACAGTCAAGTGCTCTTTGAAAAACCAATTAATTATTTAATAGTTTCGCTTGCTGGTTATCCCCGAAGATAAAAAGCACCCTCCAAACTTACCAAACCGTCTGTCTTTCTTATTAAAACTACTGTACCTTATTTGAACGCAAATTCTTTTTAATCTTTTTGCCGGATCATTCCTTTCTTAGTGCTCTCTCCGCTTTCTGTGACGATCTTTTTATTAAATAGGATTCCTTCTTCATGAACAAATGAAAAGCCTTATCTGTTTTATTATCATTTAGAGAGAGGAATGAGAATGATTATTATTATTATTGTACTTTTATCCAATAATTATTGGCTATTCTTCTTTTCATTTTACCACTGTTATTCTGTCGTATTTTCCGAATGCCTCGTTTCCTATTTTTGTTAAAAATATATTAGTATGCAAAAAATAGTTCCATGATAATTCCTCAAAATGACAATTCAACACACCTATAAAACGTTCTATAAAGTTATGAAAAGTGGTGAAACAAAAACTAGGTGCTATAAAGTTATTTTCATTTATAGGTGTTATGAATTGTCATTCAATTCAATCGCAAAAATCGTAAGTATAAATATGATTCTATACATATATATATTTAGTAGTATGTTACAAGGGTGCAGTTATGTGCATATTTCGTAAGTACTAATATGATTATATACATATATATGTTTAGTAGTATGTTACAAGGGTGCAATTATGTGCATATTTCGTAAGTACTAATATGATTCTATGCATATATATATATATATATATATACACGGTGTCCGGAAACTCGTAGTACAAGCGGGAAACTGGAGAATCTACACCACATGGGGAACCCAAAAAAACATAAAGTTTTTTGATTTGAGCATTTTCAAAAAAAAAAAAAAAACCAAAAAAAAATATTTTTCGGCTATTTTTGGGTTAAAGTTTTTTCTGGTGTTTAGGGTTGAATAACAGATGTTTTAACCCTGCAGAGCAGAAATATTTTATGATTACACCGGGTTAAATGAAGGGTGATTTCAAAATAATGCTTCAAATCCGAGTTTCTTCATTTGTTTTACTTTCAAATAGTTTTAATTAGTTGGGTACTTTGATCTTCAGTAATAATTTATAAGAATTTGATTTAAAAAAAAAAAAAAAAAAAAAAAATCAACTTCAAACTCGATTTACTCGATAACGAAAGCTCAAATAAAAAAAAATATAATACAAAATCGACTCCAAATGTGATGTAGATTCACCAGTATCCCGCTTGTACTACGAGTTTCCGGACACCCTGTATATGTAGTATGTTACAAGGATGCAGTAATGTGCATATTTTGGAATCGTTTATTTAAGCGAATTCTCGTCACAGGTGTTCTCGTCGCTCTTCGTAACCTCAATTACGGCTTCGGAAGTTGGGTAATCCCTTCTCAGTGCAAACTTGGATTAACTTTAGTGCCATGTACCTACTTCTACCTACTCGAATTTCAATTCTATGCATTCATTTCCCTCTCACTTACCCTCCCACGTATATCTTACTCCTCCTTTTATTCTTCAATCACATCCCACGTGAACAGGCTAGTACACCACGGCAATATATTTAAAAAAAATCAATCAATATCAATAACCTTCAGAACTACCGTATTGCTCGACTATATGTGCGTTTTTTTTATTATTATGATTGTTTCGAAACGAATAATCCCATTTTTTTAGATGTTAGCATACAAAATCACCATTAAATAGTGTAGGGGAAAATCTTTCCCTACTTCAAAACCCGGTCGCGTCAATTGCCTTATCATCTCTTCTCTGTTTGTTTTTTTCAATACATTTGATTTGATGATTATTATTCTTGTTTTTAAATTCACGTTTTTTACGTATGTGAAAACATTACCAATATAGAAACTAACATATAAGAGTTCATGGAAAGATATATACATTATTTACACAGCCAAATAGGGTTGTTTATCTCTTGTATAAAAAATTCCATTTAAATAAACTAGATAAAATTTCAGATTTTTATATTTGAAATAGACTTTACAAATTTAAATATTTTAATTACAAACATGAAAAAAGGAAAAAAAAAATATCTCCAAACGATTTATACAAATTGAATTCGAAACCTTGAAAAAACATTCCGTTCATTTAGGGAATCTGCAAGAAAACTGTCAACTCACTTTTAATGTCGTTTATACAATGAAAAATTATAATAATTCTCTGAGAATAATAACAGCAAAAATGAGATTTGGAATTAATTTTAAATTCATAAACGTTTATTCCGTACACAAATCATTTGTGTTACTAAAAAGCATCACTCTCATAGAATTATTATTAAATTCATTCGCGGTAACAGTCAATTAAAGAATAATGTGTCCGAAATAACCTAACTTTTTCAAGCCCGGAATTTTACATGTTAGTCTGCGAAAAATCAAACGTTTCCAGTTCTTTCGGAGCTCAATGAAAGATATTATTATTAGTACCAACTAGAATACAGCCTTTATACAATGTGAAGGGGTTTTTCTTAATAAATCCTAATAATCTTTTGTTATATGCGTAGTATCTAAAGTTTCGTTTCTTGGGATAGAGTATACCTTAGCTGCATCCCTCGAGAATAGGCAAGATCACCCTTTCGGGTGATACAAATTTTGGTTTGAGTTCGAGTAGTATTGTATCCCGGGATGGAGTATATCCGCCCTTGCCTTACATATTACATACAGCATGAACCTATCGACAAACTGGCGCTCCCTCGGCTTAGCGAACTTGCGCTGGATGCAAAACGAACTTGATAACCAATTTTGAGCGATGGTCTCACAAGTTCACGAAAGTTCTGCCGCAACGTCCCACGAAACTTATATTGCTTGTATATATGTATGTAATTCATGCACGTGCACTGCCGCTAGAGTTTAGTTTTTAATTTGTTTGTTAGTTTAGTACTGATGTTGGTTCGTACCTCGATATTCTGTTACCTTACGTTAATGTTCCAATAATCTTCATTCCTGGTTTTCATAATTCGTGGCAACATTTGTGTACTAGTAACTACTAGCCCACGTTTCAAGACTCTTTTTTACACATAGATATTTTTTTATTGCAAACTAATAAAAATATATCTAACCAACTATATTTTGCGTCTTTGAGATAGATTTACATTTTTTAATAAGGAAATCTATCTCATGATGGAAATGACAATGCGAGCTAAAAAAACTATGTTTTTAAATTTCACAATGCCTATAATATAGACTTTGTTATTTCGATCAAGTTTTAATTTTAAGAAAAGCGATTTTCTAGTGTAGGCGAACACGCAAAACAATCTCGTCAAAGTGACAATTCCTAAAAGGTGTGTTGAATTGTCATTATGTTGAGTTATAATGTAGCATAAAGTTATTCATGCTTACTCCGGCCACCCCTGGACCGAACCCCGCCCCACCTCCCCCTATTCCACTCGTTTTCCCAACCCACCCCAAAGCTGGCCTTGTCATGTCCTATATTAGACACCATGGCCTAGGAGAGATTGCCGGACATTTGTCTCCAAATGTCAATGGCAATCGCCGAACACAAAGGAGGTTGAGAAGACCTCAAAAAATAAGAAATTAGGTTTTTTTGTATGAAGAACAAATTTTCAAAAGGTTTCCATCTTGAGAATTATTCTTCTTAGTGCCCTTGAAATATAAGACGAGTTTGTTATGCGTAGGTAGATGTTACTTACGTAATATGTTTAAATCCTTGATTTAATTATATTATTGTACGTTTTGAATATAGCGTTTTCTGTTTGTCTTAAAACATATTAACATTTCTTAGTATTTATCAAATAATATATTGCTTTTGTAATAACGTATTTCATACTTGAATGAATTGTTGATGATTTTCTCATTTTATAAATTGTAGTTTTAACATATTATTATGATTTTTAATATTATTTAATTATGATGATTTTTTTAATTCTACATTAAAACACAAAATTTAAATTTCTGTTTTCGTCATTTGATGCGGCATTATTAATAATTGTAAGAATTTCTGATCAATATTTTCGCCAAGTTCGAATAATATTATTCATAATAAAATTGTGCCGAAAAATACTCGTCGCAGTTTTTTTTATCGTTGGTTTGGCATGTTAAATGAGGAGCGTCATTAGTCACCTGCGCGGAATATGAGTGACAGGTGTGGCAAGCAAGCCGACAGCTCTCCGTATTGTTGTAATAATATGGGACACATACATCATTATCCAGTGGGTGGCAACCCTTTATTTATACGTAGGGATACTTTCTTCAAATTTGAAATATTAAAGAGGTGGAAAGGCCGATAGAGATATAGAAAAAAGGGTAAATGCAGAAAACTCCATTAATGGAGGACTGAACGCGGTTAGCGTTAGCAAAAAATGTCCTTAGAAGCGAAGCTAGCAGTCAGTAACTTCCCAGATGTATCGCAGAGAGGCATGAAACTGACAGAGGTAGGACGAAATCAGACTAAATGCTGTAGAAATGAGATCCCTCAGGCGTACGAGTGGTAAAACCATGTATGATGGTGGGAGAAATATGTAGATTCGCAAAGAATCAAGGCTGATGTAAGCGTAATGAGTAAGTATTAAGAAAGGGACAATTAGATATTTTGGGAATGTATAACTAAAGAACGAAAAAAGGAGTATAAGGAGAATGTATGACGCGAAAGTTAATGGCAGAAGAAGTCAGGGGCGCCCGAGGAACACATGGCTCGATCAATTGAACCAAATACTTGAGTCGGGCCATGTCAAAAGTCGTAATAACAGAAGAGTATGTATGAAACGATGTATGAACGTGAATGAGGCAAGGAGTGTGTGCCAATACCAAGTTGTTTGGCGGTCCGTCCTCTCCGCCTATCCTTTCGGTGACTGCTTGATGGAAAATTAGTTAAAAATATTGAAATGTTGTTTTTAGGTTCTGCAAATATTTTAGATTTTATAATTTTTTTATGTGACACCGCACAACAGTCCCAACGGCTCCCAACCGTCTGGAGCCAGTAAGATGTGGCATCTCCGATTTGGATATATTGTGAGGCTGAAGGTAGTGGGGAAGGGAAGGATATGGGGAGAGGAAGGTGGGGATGTACCTGACTATTCAGATCTGGTCATCAAACACGGCCAAACCCATTTTAGCAACGTTTCAATTCTGAATGGTGGTCTTACACCATACTGAGAGTATCTTCCACTCTGGCCTTCCGCCGGTATTTAACCTGCGACCTCCAAGTTGCTAGTCGGGAGCCGTAGGCCTCGACCACGGAGGCCGTCAAAATGTGCAGCTACAATATTGTGACAGCTGTTTCTGCATTATGGCCATTATCAAACGAAGGTTATGCCACATTGAAACGACTAATTTATTGAAAATTTGGAAAAAAAAACGTCTCATTCAAGCTCCAAATAAGTGCGTTAAACTAAAATTTCAAGTTCTGCTGTATAATTATTATTCACTTCCTTAGTATAAAAAAGATAATACAATATCTTCCACAAAATAATATCAAAGTGTGTACTCTAGTAATTTTATAATTTATATTAGAGAATTTTTGGTGAACTCTCGTCTTCAGAGAGACATCAAGGGTGGGTCTGTCCATACAGGTTACATCCACGACGTTGATGTTCCTGTTGTTGGTTTGGTGTAGGTAATCTACGGCTTTTCTTTTTATCTTTTTTCTTGATTTTATTTTTAGCGTCCAAATATTTATTAACTTTACTTTGGTTGTTTAGTCGTGTTGCCCTTCCTCTTCTTGAATCAGAACTCACCCACTTGTGACATGAATATATTGGCCCTGATCTTGACATTACGTGTGCCCGTTTATATTTGTTTGAAATAAGTCCTCAGAATCCTCGCGAATTTGACAATTCGATGATTAGGGCTGTTTCGACCATGGCTTTCGAATAAATTACGCTTGAATGCCGCGGGTGTTATGCTAAAATCAATTCAACCTTTTATATAGCCGAGTCGTCATTTTAATAGTCCTATGCGCGTTCAGTATTAGGGAATAATAATTTATTCCGTCAACATTTTTGGCTGATAAGACCGCTCCATTTCCTCCCCTAGACCTTGGAAGGGATGGAAATATAGGTCAATTGAAACTGGGAACCCAGTTGCTACTGGGACATATCGACTCACAAATCAAGGGAGGCTATATTATGTAGGGTTGCAAACGTATAAATATTCAAATTTGAAACATTATATGGGGCCAAATATCGAGTTAGCTCACTAGCAACACCTTTTCAGCAAATCACGCAAATGTGCCGATATATCACTTTTAAACTTCTTTTGGACGCTTTTTTCGGTTTGCCCACGCTGGCGAAAGGGTACGCGAAAAGGGAAAGGTTATAGTATCCATCTTTGATCTAATACTATCGAATACAGATTACCTAGTCTACATACATTATTTTACCATGTATCGACAGAATTCATCGAGCTCTTCCGTATAATTTACTTAGGACGGGTTGTTTCTCAGAATTTGAACAAGTCATCAAATTTTAAATTATTATTTTATTGCCATTTGCCAGTTCTTTCACAGAACTTTGATATTAATTTTGAAATTAAATGAATTGTTCAATTTCTTTGAAACAACTGACCCTTAGAAACCTAAGCTCTGCGTATTTGATAAAATGATCAATATTATCAAGATTTTATTTAAGGCCCTGTAGTAAGCGTTTAAAGATGGTTTGAAAGGGAGATATGTAAATACGAATGTTAGAGGGAGCGCGCTAATATAAAAAAAACGATAATAATTAAGCGAAAAACGCCTTGAAATGAAATGAAAATATTTAATAAAACACTACTCGTTTGAAATAGAGCAAAACCTCTCGACGAATGCTTTAGTTGCATTTAAAGATACACTGTGAATTTTTTCATGCCTATAACATATTAAATAACAGAACAAAACGTGTTTTAATAATTTTCGGAGCTTACTTTAAGATTATTTTTTATCGAGGAAATTTCGTATACTAACGTAATTAACGTTTCGGCATAACAAGTGTATCTTAAAAAATAACTTTTTTTAACGAGAAACTGGTTATAAATCCATAGACATATGAATATTAGTAGACCTGCCCTAAGTGATTAAAAGCATATTATTCCCCACTCCCCATACCGGTTCCATTGGAGCCGGCTGGGCTCGCGTATGGCTTCCCGTGAATCTTGAGAATGTGACGTCAACATTCTTGTTCGAACTAGCGTCGAGCTATGGTCGAGGCATTTTATGAAATAACACGGCAAAATAGTGGCTTGTGATATGAAAACTTGTAAAAATATATGTGAAAAAGAGAATAAACCCAATTGTCGTATTACATTTCATATGTAAGCATCATTTTAAGCTTATTCACGTCGTATAATATGAATCAGTTGTAGAAACATATACTATCACATCGAGCCAACATTGGTCGAATGTAGCGATTCTCAAGTGTGCGCATCGTTGTTACTGGGAAGTAAATTATGAACACTTATAAAAGTGTGTTAACTAAATACGTAATCAAAATATTCGACTCTGAAAATAGAAGAAATTTTTTTTTGCCGAATTTGGAGTTCGCAAATTTGTTCATAACGTGGCGAGTAATTTGCGCTCGCATGTAAAAATGTCTATTCATTCAAAAGCAGATTTTACTTTTAAGAACTAAATGGTGATATTATAATGCGAGATGCCTATATACTGTCAGATTGATTTATTGACGAATCACAGTCAGCTTTACCCCCTTCGTTCTTCAACAGTTGATTTTACCCCTCACCTTTAATTTCTAGTCTATATATTCATATGTCTGTGTTATAAATCAGTAGAAATTGGGTATGCGGGGGCGTAAGGTTTTATTTACTACATTTACTGTATTACTCGGTCAAAAATAACAAGATAATGATCGTTCATATTACGGAATTGACTTGAAAACGCCAAGCATATTCGACTGCTCTAGTTTTCAGTTAACATTCAGCGTTTATATAAATTAATATTTTGTGGGGTAAATTTATTAATTGGTGTAGGTAATATATTTACCTACCGCAATTAATAAATTTACCCCACAAAACATAAATTAACCTTAACGCTGAATGTTAACTGAATTATATATTTTTTAATTAAGCGTAGTTATTCCTTTTTGACTTGAAAACGCCAAGGATATTTGACTGCTCTAGTTTTCAGTTAACATTCAGCGTTTAGGTTAATTAATGTTTTGTGGGGTAAATTTATTAATTGCGGTAGGTAATACACTATAATGCGTGTTACCGTGAATTTATTTAAACTGCCAGCTTCTGTTTATTAATATACGAGAGGTCCTCGAGCAACCCTGTTTAAGGGCGGGTAACGTAGGCTGAGTGTAGTATGATTTATAGCCCGCATTTATTACATAAACATTATTGTATGATATTTCTTTTCGTCTGTACCTCCGACTTTACTGTTGTTGTCGCCCAGTGACATCAGTTGCTGGCGATACTCGAAAGATGGATGTTAATAATGCGCTGGGATCATCTCACCGCGCTGCCCACAGGAGAAGAAGATTGATAGAGTCGGGCGTGTTGGCCGGAAGATAAAACAGACGCACTGGTCAACAAATTCGATTTTCTCATGGACCCCAATAGAATTTTATTCAGTTATTTATTTTCGAAGATACTTTGAGGGATTGGTTATCCTATTCATCATATATTTTTCATATAATTCTTCTTAGAAATCACACCGTTTTGCAAGTTTACGTTACGAGTTTTCCGGGTTTATGATTTTGGTGGGCTTTTTCTATGGAAAGTGGAATGTAATTCCGATTTCACCGGGTAAGGGACATTAAGGACGGAAAGGAGTATGAAGAATGCGACATCTAGCGACACCTTTTGGTGTTAAAATGAGGTGTCTTAAAAAAATTTAATATGTCTACGAAGTTCCATTTGTGCATTTGATGCTGTTATTTTGCTGGTATTTCAGTTGGTATACCATTGAATATTCTGTATATATATTTCAAGTTAAATTCTAATTTTTACGTGCACAGCGATGTTTATTTATTTATTTAAACGTAATAAAATGGCGTTTACAATCTAATGATACACCGGATTATAAGCATACAGCGGTACACAGGAGAATAATAGTAATAAATTACAGAACAAGTAATGTGTACACAAAAAAATTATTGCAAATGATACAGTTGTTAATAGAAGTGCATTTGAGACAATACATAATTCAAAGAAATATCTACTAATGTAATAATAGTTGAATGAATAATTTCAGTATAGATTGTGACACAGTAATTTTGCTCCTAGTCTACCCAGTAGTAATTCTATCTCGTTAAGGGATACCTTACAAGATTCTTTTTGTGTATTAGTTATTTTGTCACAACTTTTTAACGCTCCAAAATGTTACTTCTTATTTTAGGATAATTTAAATCGCTGGTCTAACATCGTTATATTACGACCATCCTGTATGTAGATTTAAAGGTGGGCCAACATTTTGGAAGTGCTCGTCTCTTGCTCAGTGACATAAAACCTTGCGACTTTGTTTTTCACAATTACTCTTTCTCGTTAGGTATTTACTTACTCCGTCACGCATGGCCTGGCAAAAAGGGCTCTTATTATTAACGAGCGGGACCTTTAGGCCGTGGAGGCTGATCCTTTTTGGTAGGAAAAAGGACTCCTCAAAAAGTTGCGCACTGCGGAAATTTACCTACTAAAAACCGCCATGCTTCTAACTTACAAATTGACGTTGTCAACTGCCGCGTCAAGTGACAGATTATACACTGGAAATACACAGCCAACACAAGGACGACATCGAATATACTGACAGCTATTGTCTCAAAACATTTTTCCTTCCTTCCTAATTTGGAAATTTATTGGTAACAGAAAAAAATATTAGTGACTTTTTAATGGTACATTTATTAAGTGAAAGACTGTAACTTTGTGTACTCCACATTATGTATACGAATATGCCAATCGGTTTCGGCACAATTGTGCTTTGGTCGGAGCAGAACAGTGTTATATCATTCTCATAATATAATGTAATATAACATATATCTTTATTTAAGGAAGTTTGCACATTACAACTATAAGTGCATATTATGGTGTATATTGTACATTGATTGGTAACTTTTTATTTAAGATTATAAAATTAGCAGAAAAATACAAACATAATATGATGAAGGTAAAAAGAAAATAAAAGTACAGTTAGTTGAGGTTTATCAAATACCGCCTCACTAGGCTAGCCTGTGTTGAGGCAGAATTTTTCATGTTAGTTCCTAATACCTTTGAACATACCTATACTTATAATAGTAAGATGTATTCGCTCAATAATGTGGTGACTTCAATAAATGCGAATTTTGGTGAGTGCACCGGTAAACAAGTTTTTTATATATTTATTTTTATTTTTTTATATATTCATTAATATTGTTATTGGGTTTATAAAAACAGTTTATTTTTAAACAAGTTCTGCTGTGTAATTATTACTACGCGTGACAGCTGTTTCGCCCTTTGAAGGCATTATCAATTCAGAGGGCGAAACAGCTGTCACGCGTAATAATAATTACACAGCAGAACTTGTTTAAAAATAAACCGTTTTTATAAACCCAATAACAATATTATTGAATAAATAAAAAATTAAAATTAAAATGGAGTTCTACAAATTAAACTTAATAACAATAAATAAGTTTTTTATAATATGATAAATGTTTACCCTGCCAGTTTTTTTTAAGATTTGTACAATGTAATATTTTTTTTATGATTTCCCTTAGATCAATTTCATCTCGTGGTAGATGTATTGCTTTTTTATATTATAACAATAGAATTTCGTTGAAACGTAACATTTGGAGAGATTGTATCAATTACGGTTTAATAATGTTCTGTTTCGAATGAGTTTCATCAAAAAAAATTAATTTTATAAACTAATAAATTCTAAGGACGTATCACCGTTTTTTGCTTTGCATATAGCCAGTAAATCTCCATTATATTTTACTATTTACTTCCCGAGAATTGGAGATCACAATATAACTCGCATTTTCTAATAAACGTGAACTTTAGTAGGCACTTTCCCTGTTTTATGTGTTACGCATTTAAGGTGTATTCAATTTTATATACCTAAATTAGCAAAATAATATGTTTGCGATATCAGTCATAAACAAAGAGATTCCTTTGACCTTTTTTAAAATAATGGATTTTTTTCCCGGTAACGTCTCATTCCGAACGATTTACGTTTATGAAAAGAAATTCATTACGCTCTGCTTTGATTAAAAATTCTGATTAAAAAGAAGTCTAAATTGGTACCGTTTCTATCTGTGTATTTAAAAATAAAATTATTTCTTCGAAAGATTTGTCGGTAACAACAGATTATTTTTTTATCAACAAAGCAGAAATCTGGTTTCTGTATTGGATATTTTTTATGGCCTCATTTGTGAAATACTGATTGCCATGATTGGAGTTTGGCAGCAAAAGGACTGTCAAACTGTCGTGAAATCTACACAGGATTTCACAGGTTTCCAAGTCAATGTTTTGAGCTAACCACATCATTTCCACCATGAGCTATGGAGCTTTCAATTTCCACTGAACTGTAAACAAATCACACAAATCCGCGCCCCTGCCGTGTATTTTTAACATTTCGAAGTTTTGCCCCCCCCCCCCGCTATAATCGTTGATTGGCGTCTGTACGGAAGTGAAGCCTCTTTTCCTGGAAGGCAGAGGTCGTCATCCCTTCCGGATGTCAGGCGATAATAGCCTCTTCAGCGTCCGTGGAACGACTTCTTCACCGGAGAATCCTTTATCAGAATTAGTAAAGCCACTTCGCGCACAGACTTGTTATAGATTATGGGGCCTAGAAAATATTTATGTTTTTTAGTTTTCGATGGCATATATATTAGGCTGGGGCGAAAAAGTCCTTTTTTCCAGTATCGATTTCTAATGGTACGTATACATTTGCGAATTTAAAACGAACGAACCGAGCCACGAATTACGGGAAAGGAACGAAGCAACTGCAAGCTGCGTTTCGAACCATTTGCGGTTGCTTTGTTCCTTTCCCATAAGTTGAGGTTCAGTTCGGCTCGCGTATGTATACGTAGCATAATAGGGCTCTAAAGTTGTGTATTTTCGTACTAATCAATGAAAAATACTCAAAAATACAGTTCGCGCCTAGCGCCTAAAGTGTTGAAAAAATTACATGAAACACCAAATTTAAATACACAACTTGTGAGCCCTATAAAAATTCTCTTTTAATCTAACTCTAAAAATCGTCTTTTTTTGCCCCAGTTTAGTACACAGTTCATAAAACTTCGAAGTTGAATCATAATTTTGTTAGAAACGATGATAAGAGTGTGCTAATGTTTTGAGATCCTCATGCACTACCACCAGGCGTAAGTGTTAAAAAATAATAAAATAGTTTTAATTTGAATTGTTATTAATTGCAACATCGTGATTTTGGGGAAAAAATTTCAACCACTTGTTCGACTACGATCTTACCGTGTACATATTAGAAATATAATCGAATTAACTTTGATCATTGAAATATTTTTCGGTGAGGTAAATAATATGAACCACCCTCTACCCGGGGAACTCATTAAGAATTTATCACTATTAACTATAGTTTACTATCGTTTTGCCTATTATTTCTTATCAATGTTAACGCTTTCTCTACTAAATGATTTAATACAATTTTCCCGTCGAATTTAATAGCCTCAAAGAACATTTTAGATCTAATCAGGTTTCACTATCAACCTTTGAATAGTTAATAATGAAATGCTGTAATTTAAAAATATTAACATTCCATGAAAATCGTGCCTATAAAATGTAGGAAAAATCGCACAATTAGTTGAAAGAAAAATATGACTGGAGTGATCATTAAAATGTTGCCATATTGAACCGCTATACCTCCAGAGTACTCCAGTGGTGGACCTGCCGCTCTTTGGGCCGGTGGTTTTGTAAAAATCTCTATGAATTACTAATGATGCTCTCCTGGCTTTTGAATTCTTATCAATTCAAGACTATTTATTTCCGACTAATTTTAAAAGACAAATTAAACATAAGAATTTTGAGCAGAAAAACAAACATAAGAATCTTATTTTTTAGATTTTCTCTCATTTCTTAAGAGGAACGAGACTATGCATTTTCCCACAAAACCTAAATTTGGACCATCCTTATAAAAAGGTGTGGCAAATATCTAGTACGGATACGTCCTACTTTATTTATTTTTGTATTAAATTTTAACATATATGCCATTAAAGAATCATTTTAAATGTAAATACGACAAACTTGTCTTCTAATGCAAATCGGTTGTTTGTAATGTAAATTGTGCCCATCAAAATGCTTTTTTAATAACTCTTTTTTATTACTTATTATCACTAACTCACAAATAATTGTATTGCCTGTAATTCATTTTTTAAAACCCAAATATATGAAGTAACACTTATCCGTACTAGATGTTAGTTACATCTGTAGCGACGCTACGAGAATATTCTGGAACGCTCGACAATGCAAAACGCATTGTAACAGGAACACTCTATACGCAGTGCGAGCGTTCGGCGTTCCTACCTACAGTTCTGAAAATTCGCATGCACCCGTGCGCCTATATAATAGCACGTCGAAATGTACTCAGTCAGTCATTAATTAGCAGTTTTGACCAAGCTGCGAGCTCGGCGACCGCTTGCTCCGTACTGGGGAGTCGGCCGCTATGGCTGGTCCCCCCCCCCCCTCGTCTCGCCACGCTGTTTCTACACCGCGCCTCTACAGGACCATCACCTACACCCGGCTCTGCACGGACTACAATTTATTATGGACTCCTCGGGATCACATCAGCGCCCTGGCCCCGGCCATCGTTCCTGGCCAGCGCTGATCTCACGCGCCGAGAACCTGCTTCAGCTTCGTCGGTCAGCGCTTTGGCCCCACGGCATCGACGCCGGCCTGAATCTCCCGTACATCTGCCGACCAGGTCCATCGCACCTTCGGCTATCTCGTTCACACTGGAGTACCCGGAAGACTCCACGTCTTCACCAGTGCTGAACACATCCACGAGTCCGGTTTTCACCAACGCGGTGTCGATCGCGCCGTCATCGCCGTCTACACCTGGTGTCATCCTCATCGGTCCAGTCATATCCCAATTACGCAATTCTACTGACTCAGAATAAATGCTGTGACACAACACAACATTATCTGTCATTGTCTCCTTACCAGATCCCCAACATCCTTAAAAATATATATATTCTTCAGTTTGGTCAAGCAAAGGGTTGTCCATCGGGTACGCCGGATTTAAATTTAACTGAATAAATTACTAATTAAATGTAACTGTAAATGGAATACGATATCGTGCCATGATATCTAACTTTTTGTGAGATCGATTGGACGATATGGACCTCGAAGAAACGAGGTTTCAACAGGATTGTACCACATGTCATACAGCGAGAGACACCATCGATTTGAATCAACGTTTTTCTGGTCGTGTGATTTCCAGAAACGGTGACGTTAATTGGCCGCCCAGATCTTGTGACTTGACGCCATGCGATTTTTACCTTGGGGTTTGCGTATTTCGTATTCCATAATTAATATCAACATGTCTACTTTATAAATCAATAAAAATTTCCCAATGAAATAATAATTTACAGTGTTTTATTTCAAAATTAAATCCGGCGTATCCGATGGACCACGGATGGGCCAAAATAAATCCTCAAATCCAAATTTAAGTTTTGTATGAAAAATGCCGCGCAGTCGTTCCTCTTAAGGTTTTTTTTTACAATAAGATTTTTGCTTTAAATCTTTTGTTTGGCGGTAGATTTTTATTACGGTTACGCTCTTTTTCTTTCTTTTTTTTTAGGCTCGGTTCCGAGTCGCGTCAACATTGTTCGGAGAGGAAAGCGGAAAGTCTAACACTCGTAAGTCAGACATTTCCAAATTACTGGAATATTATTCCTACAAACTGTCCGCCTTTACGCTCCAGTTCAGGGGTTAAGCTTCGCAAATAGTTGTTAAAATAAAGGCCTTTCAACTTCAAAGTGAATTTATTCCTAACATGAAGAAGAATAACTTTCAAGAACACGGCACGTTTTTACTCCGTTTTGTTTTGTACCAGAAAATATTTTCCTTTTTTCCGCCAAGAATTTTTCGCTTTGTGCACCATGCGCACTGCGTACTGCGTACTGCCTAGGTACTTACATCCACTATTCTTTCCACCGGAAAGAGTTTTCTCACACTTAAACTTCTCATTTTCACATCTTTAGTATCTAAAGTACTTTCGAGGAGTATGCTATTTATTCAAATTTCCTTCCGACATAACAGATGTAAAAACATTCTTGTGAAGCCATCAAACTTCAAAAGCAACATCCATACCAACAGCAGCGTCCATAGTACCTAAGTGATTTTAACCTGCAACATGACTTTTTTAGAATTTCAAGGACCTAAGCTTTTGGTTTATATTTTTTCAGCCGAAAGGTGTATGCAAAAAACTTTTTTTTTTAAATATTCGCTTTTATGTTCGGTAAATCTTAGAAGCAGTAATTAATCAACTTCCCGACATCCAATCGAGCTCGGCAGATAGATTCATTGTCAATGACTATATACAAATATATAGTATTTGTTTTTTTTATGTTTTAAGACATTTTTAAAATAGACGTATCAGGTAAAAAAGAAGAAGTTTTAAGGGTCGGTTTTTAATTATTTTAAGTTATTTTTGGTTACAAAACTTTCAAATCGAAAAAAGCCACGGTAAGCTACTGAAATGTTCTGCTAAAATTATTGTAAAAAATATGTTTTTTCCACTGGCCCTGATTCCAAAGCCCGTAGAAGTATTATTTAGAATTTATTTATCATTTAATGTAAAAAACAAAATCTCCGGAAAGTTTTTCATACATTATGTGGTCGCCCTCCGTGGTCCCACCGCCAAACAGATAAAACGTTTTGCCGGAACATACACGATTAAAACTACCTCTCCGTTGATACTAAATCATCAAGTTGACCTCAGCCCCTTCCTAGTAAATCCTTCTGAAAGCCTTACCTTGTAAAGACTGCATTATCCCTGCCTTTGGATGGCTCATGGCTCCGCAGTGTCTGGTTTCCTTTCTCCTGATAATAATGACTCGAAAATAGAATCACGTAAATAGTAGCAAATTATTAAATAGTTCTGAATAAATAATATTTTGTTGTGGACCTAGTAATTACTAGGGCGGGCATTATTCATAGTTCCCAGATTTGTTAGTTATCCATATTGGACAGTGCCCTATTCACGTGTTATGTCAAATATATTCATTTTAAAAAGCCGTTTTAAACCTAAAAAAGTATTTTTTTTGCACATAAACAGTTTTATAAAGAAATTTTATTTGATGTATGTAGGTATTTATTTTTTAATTGGAATTTTTGTTTACATTAATATTTTGCGTCAAGCTCAGACTTACCTACACAATTCATAATCACGACATGTTCCTTCCTAATCAGAAATTTCACTTCGGAAAACTGAAATGCATTTATTCCTAGGATTAATTATTACTGTAGGAACTATTCATAGTTTAATTTTAGGCGCTGGCCATATTTATTTAATCGCCATACTGGGACGCGTGCGCGTACGTCCGCGTTATCCGAACCAGCCAGCGCGGTTGAAAACCCTCTCGATTCTTTTTAGAATAACTTCAGCTGTAGTATGTGTTTCCTACATATTAATCTCACGCATTTCCGAAACCTTTCTGAAAGACTTCGCCTTGTAAATAGAATTTTAGGGTGTTGAATAAAGTTAATCTTTTGAATAATAAATCGCTTCATTTAAAACGCGTCCTAATATCATCTCGTATCCTTAGATATTACCATTTAACATCTTTTATTACTATAAATTATTGTCTTTAAATATGAAGTTGTAGACGGCATTAAGTTAATCAAGCCTTGTGTAATTATTGGACAATCTATTTTGAAGTTACCCCTGGCAATTACATAAATTGCGTTAATTTCTCCGGCCACTTTTCCGACGCTAACAGCGCCTACAGCCCCCACCTCCCATTCCCTGTCCCCGCAGAGCAACCAGACGAATCCACACTTTATACATTCTAGTTCACCAGAGGGGGCTCAAGTCACCACCGCCGGCACTCAACTTCCAGTACTCCGCTGTTCGTTGACTTAGTAATTGTAATGAAATTGAATTGTTTTTCATCTCCTCCGCTCCGCTGCGAGTGCAGAATAAGACGATCTTTTTACACGCTTTTTTACAAGAATGAATTATGACAGCCCACTTGAGTTGAAGGCTGCACGTTTTTATTTATTTTTATCAAAAACGTATAGATCATATTATCGATGTGGAGGTCGTAGATGTTTACTCATTTCTACTGAAATATCACTTTAAAGTTAGCGCCCTTGAGGTGATTTTGCACAAAAACGGCGCTATACAAATCATCAAAATGTTATTATTAAATGGCTAGGTGCTATGATTTTAATAACAGCCATTGAGACAACAATGGCGACCTCTTTATTTATTTTTTTTTTATTACAAAATAATACAACATTTCAAATTATAACAGTATGCAAAATATTTTTTTTTACTAATTATTCTACTACCCCATAAGGTGAGCTCCTCAAGCTCGTGTTGATGGGAGGAGTAAGTATATACAAAAATAAAATAATGCTTAAAAACAATATTTAATGTCTTATTAAATAACTACAAACGTAATTCAACATACAAATTAACATAATTCAATCTTCAAATTAACTACAAACATAATCCAATATACACAATTTTAGAGAAATAGTATTATAACAATCGCCAAAGTTTTTTTTTAAATGCAAGATAGTATTAATTAAATATAATTACATTAGAGTATAAGGTACAATATAAGTATGAGATAAAATATATAATTATGCAATTTCAAGGAGTTCATTTGCTTTTTGAATTGTTCATATTTCATCGTTTCGGTTACCTTAATTTTGTTTTTGCACAATAATATATTGTACCATTTCACACCTAAATGAATACAAGTAGTGGTGCTGAGCCGTAGTCGTTCTTATCTTTGGGATGGCTATTAGGCCCTTTGTTTTATTAACTGCCATTAGCTGGGAAAAGTCACTGCGCTGCATTTCTCTTCAAATCTGGACAAGGCAAACGAGGTAGATATTACTAAACCATACAAATGTTATCTATTTTAAAACATGGATGCCATTCAAAATTCAAACCTAAAGGCAAACGACGTTCAATTTTCTTCCATTTCCTATTGAAGCTAGTCCCAGCAAGATTTTTCAACGAATGTCGTTTATTCTCCATCCTGCTGTACCTGCACTTTTATTCTCTCGGCTTATTACCACCTGATGGTATATTCCACTTGCACTACAGTGAATAGAGAACAGGGAACCAGTGCATATTACTGTGCATATTTTGCTCTCGCAATTGCAATACAAGCGCCATTTTGCAGTATAAGTTTCCAGAATGAGTAAATTTCAGCGAGATAGTCAAGTGCAGGATGGCGTCCAAATTGGAGATGAAATCTACATTCATTTAGGGATGTGAAAAACCTAAATCAAAGAAACAAATAAAAACATTAGGGATACTTATTTATTTATTTATACTGGGTTTTTACAGACGATCTCACTTACGTGAGAACAATCCAGTTATAAAAACTCAGTTAACATAGAAATACATATACAAAGACACATTAATTCTCATATACCTAAATAAAAATTAAAATATAAAGCAAATAAAAATAAAAATTCAAAATTAAAAATAATTATGAAATACAAATATTACAGAAGAGTAAGAGACGCAAGTAATACATAATATAATCAGTACAACACATTATTTAACAATAGCAGAATATTTTTTCTGAATCCATACAAATTATCGACTAAAATATCTACTTCAGCACACTCTTATCTTATTATACAGTTTACACATTTGGGTAAGAGGGCTAAAGTAGGCGATATTATTTTTGAAAATATTCATGTGAAAAATGCTATGGTGTCTTAAACAATGGGAATTGGGGACATTTATTTCAATATTGCCAATACATAATGAGGTATCAAGATGGCTGTGGATAATTTTATGCAAACATATTAGGTCAGTCATTTGCCTTCTTATTTTAAGTGTATTAATCTTAAAGTAATCACGACGTGCGTCGTATGTTCTAAGATGGTCATGTAGTCCACATTTGAAAGATAATAGTCTTAGCAATTTTTTAACCGATTCTATAATGTTTTCATACTTGCAATAATGTGGATTCCAAATAGTACTTCCATATTCAAGTGTTCTTCTAATTAAGGCATAGTAAAGGGTTAGAATTGATTGAGAATCTTTGAAAGGTTTAGTTATTCTGTGAATAAATCCCATCATTTTAAGTGATCTGGACATAATGTCATTAATGTGTAAAAAAATATGAATTTAGAATCAAGAGTAATTCCTAGATCTCTTATAGAAGACACTTTCTTAAGAATAATCTTATTAATGAAATATGAAAAATTCTTTACAACCTTATTTCGAGTAAAGTTTAAAATGTAACATTTTTCAACATTTTAGTGCATATAATTGACATTACACAAGTTATTTAGTGTATCGAGATCCGTTTGGAGCACTAGATGATCGGTAACAGACTTAATTTTACGAAAAAAATTAAGATCATCGTCGAAAAAAGCATAATCACAGTTTAATTTCGAGCCAAGGTCATTTATGAATATAAGAAAAAGCAGGGGGCCAAGATTTGACCCCTGTGGTACTCCAGAAGTCACAACTATAGGGGATGATTTGTATCCGTTAATAAGCACTAGTTGTGTTCTATTATATAAATATGATTTCATCCAGCGCAATAAGTCTACATGTATTCCTATTTGTTCTAGTTTCTTTAGTAAGATGGAATGGTTAACTTTATCAAAAGCTTTTTGGAAATCAGTATAAATTGCGTCTACTTGAAATCTTTCATTAAAAGAATTACAGCATTCCAAAAGATTTGAGTTGATAGATCTGTGAGGAACAAACCCATGTTGCCTAGTGCAGAGAATAGGAAGTGCAGAGAACCTAGGCTTAAAATGTGAAAAAAATATTTTTGTATATCAACGATTCAAAAACCTTGGCAAAACATGACAGTATACTAATTGGTCTTTAGTTTTTTTATCAAAAATTGGTCACCTGACTTGAAAACTGGTACCATATGTGCTTCTTTCCACAAGTCAGGAAAAGTTCCCGTAGTTAAAGATGTATTAAAGATAATGAACAGCGGTAAACAAAGAATCTGCACAGCAACTGACAAAGAATGGAGGAATTTTATCAGGTCTATTACTCGAGTCTATTTTACTCAAAAAACATTTTATTTCATCTGCACTAATATGTATACGATACATATATGTATTGTTATTTTATTAATTCCACGTACCACTATAAACCAAATCATGCCAACAGGTAATTAATTGATAATATTATGTAACAATATTGTAATCTTCGCGAAATTTTGGGTACAATTTTTTTATTTTTTTTTGGTAAAACTGGGGACCCAACTGTCTGGATCCGGAGACAGCTTTAGTCCTAAATGTTGGGTAATGTTTTGTGGAAAGTGAAAGAAGTGATGGGGTTAGAGTAAATATGGAGGGAACCTACAAAACTCGACTTCTCAAATCTGGTCCCTAATCAACTACAGCTTTTTCAAGAAACATTACAAATCCAAATTAGTACGGTGTTTTATGTCGTCCACTTAACTGTATATATATATTGACAATGTCTTGACAACGGTTAAGCGAAACGACATTAAATTCATCGTTTTCTAATGTTAAACTTTTTTTCGTCACATTTGATGCGATGAATCTATGCACAAATCTGACAAACAAACGTTGACTGCATTTTGTGTACTTGCGGACTTGTATATAATGCAAATAATTTGCCCTAAACATTATAAATTCGATCCATCTATGTTTATCGATTTCATCTAGTTTTACATTATTTATTTAATAAATTATCATTATTCAACTCCTTGATAAAGCTGTTTCATTTTCCATGACTAGTAAATCATTTATCTCTCTAATCGTTAACATAAATTACCGGGTTTATTCTCTAAATTAACCGATTACGTGACGTTCAGTGAAGCTACATATTGCTGTCATATTAATTTTATGGTTTCATTCACTTTAACAAGCATAAATTGTCAGTTAGATTAAGTAATGCGCTCAAATAGCTATAATAAGTATCTATTTGTAACTTTATGAACGCCAATACATAAAACAGAAACACGTATAATATAATATTTATACATTTGGGTGCGTCGCTACTCTAGTCGATATTGAGGATGAAAATAAATGTACGTATGCATTTAGAAAATAGTTATTTCTTCAGTTTATCTTTTGGATGTCTGCACAACACGCTAACCGGTTTCAGCATAACTGTTTCTTCGTCGAGACATTGACGAAGTTACTCGCGAATATACTAAATTAGATTACAGAGTTTCATTCAGTTTTTTTTTGCTTTGACGGAAAAATTCATCTTATGTAGAGGTACATATTTATTTCATTTAAACGCCCATAGGGCTTTTACTATTTTATTTTTTATTATTTCCTCTTGGTTTATATAGCATCTCACAGTGATCTCCTTCGCCCTCTGCCACTCTGATACGATTAGGGGATGCGAGCTTTCAATAGGCGCGGGGAATGGGACATGGTAGTATAATCAGGTGGCACGCGATCCCTGACAGCTGCTGCTTAAACATTCTCGCCTATTCATAACCGGGACTCAATGCGAAATCCCAGTGACAGCAGTAATGAAATCAATGTGTAGATCAAATCAAAATGAGCCGAATGATTATTTTTTTTCAATTTTGCGTATATCATGTATTTTCATATTCCTCGATGTTTTTTCGTCGATGGAATTATTTTAGCAACAGGCTTTGTGTATAATTATAATGGTCGTTACTGTATTTTTAAAAATAAATTGTATAAAGTTGTAATCTCGAAAGATAGATTTGTATTTAAAGGAAATCTTTTTTTCAACTAAATTCATAGTTCACTATCATATATGCGATCTTCTCGGCAGGAAGCATCTTAACGGCCGCCGTGGTCGAAGGGTAAGGATCTCGACTAGCAATCCGGAGGTCGCGGGCTCAAATCCCAAATTTTATTTGATTAATTTATGTTATGTCCTAATTTCTTAATTTAAAATAGTATATTTGCGGCACATTTCAGTATCGCCGTGGTGTAAAACCACCATTCAGAATAATTTTGTTTGAAATGGTTTTAACCGTGGTTTGTGACTTCATCTGAATAGCTCGTTACTTCCACACCTTCTCCGTCGCCTTACCCTCACCAATACCTTCACTCACAACATACCCTAATTGGGGATGCCATAGTCTCACTAGCTCCAGACTGTTGAGAGCTGTTGGGACTCTTTTGCAGTATTCAAATAAAAAATAAAAATTCCAGCTGGTCTAAATTAGTACGCAAATTCGCTTATTGTTGCGGTCGCTCCTTTAATGTGTTTTTTCAGTGATGACACCCTTTCTCTTCCTTTCCTTTTTGGGTGTTATCTGTAGTTCTTTTTATATTCGTGTGTTCATATTTTAACATGGCGAAAATCCGTAAATGCATTCTTATTTCCTACAAATAATATCTGCCAATTGGAGGAACCATCAAAGTCATAATATGTTAATTATAAATTATTTATGGTTTTGTTATAAGCTTTCACGCGCTTTCTCTTAGCATCAAGCATTTCATTTTAGATGATAGAATTATTTTCTTGCATACATAATATTCATATAATAATTGAAAATATAAACTATAACTGTCTAATGGAAAATTTATAATTAATAAAGCTGTCCGACAGATGATTGGTATCTGATAGATAACCAATATGCAGAAGTCTTGAAGATTTTTTTTCAATAGCACCGAAAGAACTTAACAAAAAGGTATTTTGTTTCCTGTAGCCTGATGGTAAATTTAGTTATCATGTTAGTATGTTTACACCGTATAATTGTTAGTAATCCTTTTTTTGTAAAACATATTTTATTGTCTATTTAAATGTAAACTTGTTTTTATTATTGAGTGACGCATAATATTTTGTCTTGACAAAGATACCCGATTTAAAAAGTTCTCTGTTTCATCTGTTTCACATACTCAAAGTATCTGCGAAATCCTCGCTGAAATGAAGGAACAAAGTTACAGAGATAAAATTCACAATATTTCTGACAGAATCAATTAATAGCGACATAGCATCTATGCTAGAAAGCGAAATGGCCAAAAATACTAAACATTAATTTGAAAACTATATCCCTATATACCAGAATCTATCATTTCTTCAGCGTAAACAATTAATGGACACTAGAACTGAATTAGATAAAACTAAAAACTTAAGGTGAAGGGGACATCTATCGTTAAAACGCACCCAAAAAAGTGAATGTAATAATAAAATATTTTATCAAAACGTACGCGGACTGAGAATTAAACTACAGGAATTATCAATTAATTATCTATCTTTAAACAAATCGCTTTAAATAACGCATATGATATAAAACTAGTAGACAATATTCTGAATAAAAATTTGAAACAAATAGCATCAAATAAATTTCTATTTTACAAGTCCGCTATCCCTTATAATATAAACATTAATCAAACAATTCCAATGGCGTAGAGTCCTGTATACAAATAACTTTTCTTCTTTGAGCGTTAAAAAAATCCCATCTGAAATGAAACCCGCCTTACACTAATACACTACACTAATAACAATTTATGTAAATAATTCATTAATTCTAGAGATAATGACTATAAACTAAGCCACTCGGTCATATATAAACTCGATTGCAAAGACTATTTTGCATTTTTATATCGGAAAAACGGCGCTGAACGTCAACGTAAGAGTTATCTAACAAACAAACAACATCTACGATGTTTAAATTATAATGCTTTTTCAGAATTCGCGAAGCATTTAATAGAAAGTAATCACTCATTTGATAAAATCTCGGGAACTAAAATATTAAATCAAAATGAAATTGGAATTATATTATACAATTTAGAAGACCTCGAAATTTAAAAAAAGCCGTTAATAATAATTGAAACATAATTTAATTAAATAAATTTAACTGATAGTCCCATATTTAATTTATTCCGTTAATCTCCGCTGAAACTGTCCCTTTTCTTTTTTTTGTATCTCTATCACTCGTTGTATTTATTTTCTTATATGTGCCTGTATATAATTATTTTTAGTTAATAAAAAGCTCTGACGAAGCATGGGAAAAGCGAAACCCAGTTTGCGATCTTTGTTAATTCAAAAATAAAAGTGGTGTATTAAAAATTGTGTTTTTCCATTCAACATAAAGTACAGGACCTCAAATCAACTTTACCAACCTCGGATCATGACTCTTATGCCTTCACTGAGACATGGCTGAATGACAACATAGACAGTACAGAATTGGGTTTCTTTGAACATACAGTGTACAGAAATGATAGAAATTAATGGAATAGAGCTAGAGGAGGCGGTGTGTTAGAATCCATTAATAATTAACTAAATTCAAGAAAACTAAAATGCATCCACACTCATCTTGAACAATTATTTATTCACCAATCGACGTTCACCGCCACCACTCAGTGACCAAACTAAAAAAAAATAGAATATTTGCAACTGATCCGCAAAAATTATTTTTTTCTTACTTGCACACTTTATATTTATATAAATATTTCTATGTTCCATGAAACACCCAATCGGGCGTATTAAATGTTTGTTGATTACAAACTTGCTTTACAACAAACCTTTCTTGTTTATTCCTTTTTTTTATAGTGAATACCTCACAAGAGTCCCAACTGCTCCCGTCTGGAGCCAGTGAGACTATGGCATCCCCAATTGGGGGATGTTGTGAGGCTGAAGGTAAGTGGGGAAGGGAAAGAGGAAGGTGGGGAAGTACCTGGCTATTCAGATCTAGTCACTAAACACGGCTAAAGCCATTTGGAGCAACGTTTCAATTCTGAATGGTGGTCTTACACCAGGGCGATACTGGTAGCATCTTCCACTCTGGAACATGCCGCAAATATACTATATATTATTTTAATTAATTAATTGTGAAATAACACAAATTAATCAAATAAAATTTATTTGCGCACGCCGGGTTCGAACCCGCGACCTTCGGAATGGCAGTCCAATGCGTTACCACTGGACTATGCCGGCCGTCAAATGTTAAAATTGTTAAAATTCCTATACTACTGTTAAGCTATTTCTTGTATAATACACAATCTGGCATTTTAAAGGTTTGCTATATACTAACATGCTTAGCAATAAACATTTCATATTTATTTTAACAACATCAATTGTGTTATTAAATATTGTTCCACTACTACGTACCTACCTCATAGTACCTGAAGTACCTATTTTGTACTCTTATTATTATTTATTGAACTATTACTTGAATGTACAAGAACTCTCAACTATAAATAGTATTGTACCTGCTTAAAACGTCCGTACTAGACATTTTTTTTAAAAGAAAGTCATTCATTCCCGGGTTACCGATAACCTGGCAATATTTGAAAATCTCCTACTACCACCACGGTAAGCGTAAAATGTTGCTTGTGTTGGGATGGAGGACTTTGCCAGCCGAGGAATTGAACACACTACGCCTGGGTGGGAACCAAACGCGATGTCAACTCAGCCACCGACCGGTCATTATGCTATGTAATGGACACTCATTATTGTACTCCTGATCATCTCGCCTTAAACATTGTTTACATGTAAAAGCCTTCATGGCGTGAATAAATAAATTAAATAAATAAATTTATTGTATTCCCACACTGGCGAAGGCAAGCTATTTTAGGTGATACAATAATACCCTAAGTTTTAAATGCCACGTTTGCCATCAAAATGCCACCTTTCCGTCAAAATTAATGTAACGAATTTCTGATGGAATTTCAAGAAGGATCTCGTGTTTGTCCATTTCCTTATCATTTCCAAAAATTCAAAAAAAAAATCCTTCTGTCGCGACCGTCTCGTTACGAGTATTTTCATCACGCGGGAGCTTTAGTCACCCGACTGTCAGCTTTAAACGAGTATAATTCTATTTCTCCGAGCTTTATTTTCCCCGTGCAGTTTTCACGCGGTTAAGGGCCTTCCTTACTAGCGATCTCAATCGTTGTATGAAGAATCATGAATTGTCAGATTCAAACGACAATCTAAGTTATTAATCGTCAAAATATCGATAATGTAGCCACGCTAGGCTATCATAAATACATTTTTCTGTCGAGATATATGTTTTTACTAACAATTTATTTTCGTTAAATACTATATAATGAACATCGAAGAATTCTCCTACTCATTCGGCTCTATGAGGTGGCCGTGAATGCACGCTTTCTACGGTCCGTCGTGTCAATATTTTTTCAAAGTTCGAAATTCCGCGTAATTATTACACTTCCATGAGACGTTTCAACAATATTCCACTCTATGCGTTGCGCGTAGGGACTATAATAGTGTGTCGCCTTTTTTTATGTTTCATCTGTGCGTTTCCGTCGAAGCTGTGTAGTGTCAAATAGTATTATTAAGAATCAATTTATTGTTAACATTTTTTTGGGTTTCTAGGTAATAAACAATTTAATATTATTAAGAATTGATATATTGTTAACATTTTTTCGGGTTTCTAGGTAATAAACAATTTCATATTATTAAGAATTAATTTATTGTTAACTTTTTTTCGGGTTTCTAATAAATATAGTAATAAACAATTTGATGTTTTTAAAATATAAAAGTATATAAAATATTCCAGCACTTACAATAAAATAAAAGAAGCACATCGTATAAAAATGTTTCAGTCGAAAAGATCGAATGCCGAAATCACTTACTTCGAAATTATTGCAAAAAACTTAAATCACTGTTAGAAGTATCCCTTAGCATTGAGGAAGATTGTGTCAAGCCGTATTTTACGCCTGAGAACGGCTGTACGTTGTGCAATAACGTACCGGAAGACTTTGAATTAGGAAAAATAAAACAGTTTTATTTGGATATATTGAATGGTCCAAAACATGTATTTGGAGACCACTCACTATGCAAGGAACGGGCATACTTTTGCAAACGGGATACTGGCGACACTAATTACGTACCCAATATGACTTCGAGCTTGATAATGTCAAGAAACGCTTTTATAATTTTTGCATGCTACCCGAATTAATTGATCCTCGACACAATCGCTGCATGCCTATTAGAAATCCTGAGTATTTAGAAAAGTGCATAATAGCGAAAAGAAACAAAGTAAAATTGGTTTCAGCTAAAACCAAAACATGTAAAAAGGAATTGTTTCGAAGAAATCAATAACATTTTATTTCATTGAAGTGTCTTCAGAAGAAATTTCATTTATATTCCTAATGTATGTAGTCCACATTTTTAGAAATAGGGAAAAGGAGGGTTGGAAAGTTCCTGGCTATTCAGATCTAGTCACTAAACAACTAAAGAAACAAACTACCTTAAAAAATTGAAAATTAATAGTATTATTACTTCAATAGAAGAGAGTCCAAATATAATTACTAATCATATAAATTACTTCTTCAGTGACATTGGTCCAAGCTTCGCTAGTAATTTGTGCAGTGCTAATAAAACTATTGAGATGTGTCTGGTGAATGATTTTAAATCTGAACTTCACGTTACAGGGGCAATTTTTATTTTAAACCAACTAGCATTTCTGAAGTCACAAATGTGATAAATGATTTAAAAATGTCTTTCTCGTGCGGTATTGATTCTTTAAGTATTATGGTGTATAAAATGCATGTATCCGAATTAGCTTGTCTCATATCTCACCTTGTAAATACAGGAGTTTTCCAATAAGAGGTGTAATTTTGATATTTAATCGTAAAATATCAATGGTTTCGTTGCTTGTGTGGCACGTAGCGCCGTCTTGTTGAAAGTAAACGTTGTCCAGATTAATACCATCCGATTCCGGCCATAAAACATCATTAATTTTTTTTCAGTAGCGCAGTCCATTCACTGTTGTCCATTCTGTTGCTCCAGCCTCATTTTCAAAAAAGTAAGGTCCAATGACTCCGCCGGACCATAAACCGCACCAAACAGTCACACGTTGAGTGTAAAGAGGCTTTTTAACAATAACTCTTGGGTTTTTCGAGCCTCAGATGCGACGATTTTGCGTGTTGACGAAGCCACCGAGGTGGAAATGGGCCTCATCACTCAAAATGATTTGTATTTGATTCACTCACGTGAATTTTAATAAGTTCAATGCGTTGTTGAAGCGTGTATCGTTCCATTTTATTAATGGCGTTGTTTCTACTTGTCAAATGTCAAAAAATGACAGCTTCAAAAGTAACATCTACCGAAATAGCGGGCTATTCAAAATAACACCTCTTATTGGAAAACACTGTATTAGCTTCGAGAGTGGGATGTTCCCTTCTCATTGTAAGAAAGCTAAAGTAATTCCCCTTTTTAAATATGGAGATCGTCTAGATGTTAATAATTACAGACCTATATTCTTACTCAATACTCTTTCAAAAGTAATAGAGAGATTAGCTATGTCGAGATTGGTATCATTCTTAGAAACATATAATATACTCTCTAGCAATCAGTTTGGTTTCAGAGAGAATACAGGAACAAGTGATGTAGTGTTGAGGGTATTGTCCAAAGTCAAAGTCAAACATGAATACAATGTCCTGAAGGAGCTTGCAGAACTAGAAAGCATTACCATAGAAAAGTGTGGTCTTTTCATACATGAAGAGTATCCGTATATGGGTGCGACACCAGATGGAATTTATTCTGAATACACCATGATTGAAATTAAATGTCCTTTCGCAGCACGCAGCATGCTCATATAAGAAGCAGTAAAATCCAAAAAAATTATGTTAGCAAAAATGGAGAAATTCTGGTAAATACATCTCACGATTGGTTTTACCAGGTTCAGGGCCAATTACATGCAACAAAAAAAGCTATTTGTATGTTTGTTGTATGGACTGAACTCGGATAAACATCGAAAAAATTTTACGGGATGACGAATTTCGGCAGACTAATATGGTTGAACAGCTGAATCGCTTTTACAATTTTTGCATGCTACCCGAATTAATTGATCCTGGACATAATCGCTGCATGCCTATTATAAATCCTGAGTAATTCAAAGTGCATAATACCGAAAAGAAATAAAGTAAAATTGGTTTCAGTTAAAACCAAAACATGTAAGAATTTTTAAGAAGATCAATAACATTTTCATTGAAGTGTCCTGAAAAGAAATTTCATTTATATTCCTTATGTATGTGGTCTACATTTTTAGAGATAGGGAAGATGGGGGGTTGGAAAGTTCCAGGCTATTCAGATCTAGTCACTAAACATATCTACGCCGTTCTCAAGCAACTTTCAATCCTGAACTATGGTCTCTCACCAGGGTGATACTGAACGTATCTTCCACTTTTGAACGAGGTACAGATTCATTATATGTAACTATATAAAATTTATTTTAATTCTATAATATGACATACTTATATAAATTAAATTAAATTTGTTTTGTCCTCGCCGGCTTTTGAACCCGTGACCTCAAATTAAACTATACAATTTAGTATTAACAGTGCCCCGCCGCACTGCGAAACCAGGCTGGAACAAAGGGAAGCCTTTTGTAACTCTTTATAATTGTAATTATCAAAAAAAAAAATCCAAATAAAAAGTTATATTAAATGTTGTTACTGAGTACCTCCTCCATGAAACAAGCTATTGTAATATTGCATTACATTCTAAAATATATTTTAACATAATTTTCATAATCACAATATCTTTAATTAATAATAATTTGTTTTGCTCTGTGCGTGTCTTGTATTGAATGGAACGCACCGGCCAGCTGCCAGGTGCAGCGAGTTAGACATTCGAATTCGCGCTAGAAACATTTAGTAGCGAGGGCCGTTAAACTGAATTTTAATTTGCGCTTAGTGATGCGTGCGCATCCCGTTTTATTATCCTCTCGCATGGTTGACTTTGATGTTGTTCGTCGCCATAAAATACTACATCGCGGATTAGCCTGTAAATATATTATTATGTCTCTTCTAATAGACTGCGTCCATTGTGTGGAAATATTCCCCAGTACGTGAACTTTATTTGCCTGCTGATTTTGACACGTGCCACCAAAAAGGTATACCAATAGTAATTTCGTTTTTATACCGGAAGGCCCTCGTTAATGTTTTATTCTGAAATGGGTGTAAACTTTTATCGCGTATGGACATTGAATTTTTTTATACCGTGATCACAATTTTGCCTAAATTTCAAACTTCAAATGTGAGGTTTTCCATATTTGCCGCTCTATCGCTAGGCCCAATGGTAAAATAAAATCCCACTAAAGCCGGCGACCGTAGAATTCTTTATTTTTCTGTCGCCACTCCGCGTATTGATTCGCCAGTGGGTACTAAAAATACATTTAATTTATTCGTCCCTATTCGCAAGTCCGACAAATTGAGAAGCGACATTGAGTGTGTGTGCGAGTGAAGCCTTTTTGATATTATTTGGCCCCAAGTCCCCTGGGAAGTATCGGGAGTATTGGGAGTATCGGGGTATTGCAAGATCCCAGGACAGTCTCTTACTTTGATCAATTCTTCTGCCTCTTTGTCCTCTGTGAATTATTCCAATTTCTAGGTAAGTCGAGGTCACCTACTCTAAGGTTCCGTCTTTGGAATAATGCTCGCCTGCTTTATGTATCGTTTTTTTTGTTAAATATTATTTGAGCTACCTTTGCTCTGTCGCAGAAAAAATGTAGATTTTTTTAAGAACTCGCTTGCTTGGCAGTATTTTATACTGTTCAAATAACTAATAAAATTCTAACAATATTCATTCCGCCGCCTAGTACTAAAAAAATAATTGAAATAAAATGCATTGAAAACCAAACAAAATGAAAATTAAGATTTGAAAACAAATGAATAGTGGAATCAACCAATATAATATGGTTAATCTAATTTTCATTGCTTATTTCTTCTGTAAACCCTTTTGATATTTTCCAAAATATTATATATATATTATGTGAATTTTAATGTAAATGTGAATTGTTGTAATTTACCAAAGTTTATTTTTTCCTTTTTATTTCTTATTTTATTCTTGATATCCATCGTAAACTATGCATTTTGTGAAATACTCTGTTAATGATCCAATATATTATTTTGAATAATAGCCCAGACCGGTGACAAATCGTGGGATATTATAATTTGTAATGTTGATAATTATTACATTTTGCCAAAAAAGAAAAATGAAAAAATTAGAAATCTGACTTTACCCTTCAAGATTAACACTAAGATATTTTGACAAAAGTAATAAACATTTCACATACAGAATTATAACTTAATTTTCTGGTGAAAAAATATTTTATTAAAGGCAGGTACTTTATCGCTATCTGAATTCTTTCCACAATCAGTTCCAATTTTTAAAATTACACATAAATTAAAAGAAAATCCGTGTTCATTGTCCCACAATCCCACAACTGAAAAGAGTATTATTGATGATTTTTTCGTTTTCCATTGTTATCTGTCATAAAAAATCACAAAATGTTATTTATAATAATATCTTTGAAGAAATTGATATTAATTCTTAAATATGTCTCGTGCCCAAGTCTAGCAACCGTCAATAATAGGTGCTGTAATTTAATAAATGTCTGAATGAATAAAGTTTCCCTGGCGTTCTGTTAAAATGACAAGAAAATGGTTTGGGCATCTCAGCTCTCGGCTCTCGGCTCTCGGCTCTCGGCTCTCAGCTCTCAGCTCTCAGCTCTCAGCGTCTGCTTGTCGACAGCGCGCACTGAAGCCCTGAAGACGTTGGATATTTAAAGTTTGGGGGGAGTTATCGCAATACCCCCGTGCCTCATTGCTTTCCAGAGTTTCGCAGAGTTACCCACCCAATTCTTACAAACTTTTCTACATTTCAAAGCGTAATAAGTACTATCTCCTTTTCATTCTTCTCGGAGAGATTAATAATTATTTATTCAAGCATCTCAAATTTCCGCACAGACACTTTCTTTTTCGTTCTTTCTTTCAAAGGGGTTTCTAATTTGCCTTTTATTCTCTTCAGTCAAACGTTGTCAAAGCGAATACTATTATTATTTCTTTTGAAGGGAAGAGCATGAAAGCTTCACCGCTTTTACAAAAACTGTCTGTCAGAAAGGCCGTATTGATCCCCTTGTCAGTTCCACTCGACAAGAATCAATTATTTTATTTGTCGAAGGTAGCTAAAGGGTTGCATTAATCTTAATGCCGGAGTGAAAAGTCGACTAAATCATTCGGCAATTTCGGTCGTATTATTCTTAAGTGATCGTTTAGCTTACTCTTCGCCCTCGTGATTCAATAAACACCGCCGCTTTGGGCGGCCACCATACTTGTAGGGCTGTAAATCCGTTTCATTGCCGCTATATAATAAATACACCTGACTAAGGACTAATATCTAGGTCGCTGTGCTGTGCGCTCCACCCCTTTCGAATCAAATGGAAATTATTCTGGTTTATTACATCGTCATGGAATGTTTACTGTTAACAAGCGGAGCATTTTGTCAACGCTTACTGGGGAACAAGCAGGCTAGATATTTCCACTGTGAATAAACATTTTAATATCTTACGATATTGTAAAGCCACCTAATACTGATTAACCTCTACTAACTTCAATTTCATGAAATCCGCAGTGAGAAACGTGCTTGCGCTTTCAGTTCAAAATTAAATAGGCAATTTCAGAGTCCGGTTCGCAATTTACGTGATAGCCACCGAGCGGGGACGACTTATAACTATCCTCTTTGACCATGTGAGCAGAAATGAATTGCTGTACATTCAGTACGCTCCTCACACGATCCGCAGCATTATCAGCCTGTTATAAATGCATGGATTCTAACTGGGAATTGCGTGTATTATGAGCTCTTGAGCTCTCTGGTATTTAAAACATATTTTTTTACATTAGCTTCACACAGGACAGAATGCCCTCAGAAAGATAATTTCCTTCAGGGCCTATGTCATCTTTGGGGCTGCTGTGTAGACGGGAAACGAAGAAGATGTGGTTTTGGGAAAAAGAAAGGTATGAAAGGTGGGTAGGAATCTGGGGGTCAGTGTGTCCAGGAGTGAACGTCGTATGAATCCATTCCGCCCAGTCCGGTGCAAAGCGGTGGGTCGAGGTCACTTGGGGTGACCTATTGCAGAGGTTTTTCAATAAATGTTTCCCATGGCGGCGGTATTTCTTACAAAATGCCTACCAAAATTAAAACTAAACACTTTGATATTTAGCTTTGGCAGGCTAGTTCCTCGTGATTCCAGTCTACCCCCGTCTTCACGGATGTCTTATTACTTCCCAGGGCGCCTATCACCTATTAGTCGCGTCACCGCTTTGGGCAAACGCTAAATATATTCGTTCTCCGGGCCATTGGGCGTGCTGGCGCCATCTCTTGAAGGGCGCACTAACCTGTGATGTGTTACACGCCGTGTTACCTGTCCCTGTCCCTACACCTCGCTTGCTCCCCGAACTGCTCCTTGCTCCCGCTCCTGTGCTGTGTTCTGTGTCGCACGGGTCAGCGCCGCTCGACTTGCGTTCACGAGGGATGATTTACGACCGTCTTAGTGTACAAGGTGTTGCATACTCTACCAACGAGATTGTATAATTATGTATGAAAAGGCTTACTTTCAACTGGAAAATCTTAGATTATTTCTTGAGGCGTTTTATTTTCATACTGCCAGTTGTTTCACGGAACTTTAACAATTCGTAAAACTTCAAAGTTAATATTAAAGCTCTGTGAAAGTTCTACTCAAGTTATGTTATCATTTCATTAAGGACCAGTTGTTTCAAAGTAACATGATATCAACAGAACTCGAATAGCACTTTGTTCTTTATACGATAGTAACTGACTTATATATATATATTTTTAATTAAGTATATCCCCAAAATGTTTGCTACTTGTGAAAAAATAATAATAATTAATAAATAGTATTACCTTCGTGCTCTGATAGTTTGAATTGTTACCTTAAATAAATACATTTTTAAGATTTGAGTATTCAATAATCAATCTACTTTTTCTCTCATTCACTCCCTTCTCATATAATAACGTATTCCTTTCGCACCCCGGCATTCCTCTAAATTGGCAAATACCGTTCTTTAAACCATCCACTTATCAGCGTGACGATTGACCTTAGATATTATGCGAGCCTATAGAAAGCCCGAGCGCTTGAAGACTTCCCCACGGGGTTAGGGAAAAGTAAAGTCGTTAAGAAAAGCTTACAGCAGCCGCCCTGGGCAGTTTCCTCCGCCGCGCCGGATCAGGGACCGGCCCGTTTGCCCGATTCGTTTGTGTTCCTGATCCGACCCGAGTGTTAATCCTGCCGCTACGAAGTGATGTGATTACGGAACTTAACTTGCTTCCTGGTGTATCGATATCGACTCGCTTCGGAATCTATTGCGTCCTTTGAATGGGATATAACGATTTATTTGTAATTAATATTCTAGAAGCTCACTAACCTCTTTTGTTGTTGGAAAGTAATCTAAATTTATACACTTTTATTTAGGCAACGTAAGTCGATCTTGAATGCTTGAAAGAGTATGTAGAAAAATGAGTAAAGCTGATTTATTAAAAAATCTCTTAAAATTACTGGTAATCCTGTTAAAAACGAGACTGCAAACCGCTTCCTGATGAAGTGTTAGTAAATTCATAATAATATCTGAACACGTGTTCATCCACCTGTGTTTGTCTTAGTAATATATCATGACGCAATGCAAAAATGTTAGGATTTTTATGAACATCGGACATCGTGACAAAACATTGGTATTTTATAAAAGGTTTATCAGGATACCTATCAATACATTCTTTAATGGTGTATAATCCCGTTTTTAAAAGGAAAACGAAAATTTTGAAGAGATTCTTAATAATTAGAAATATTTTTAATCAAGAAGTTTTTTCCATGAGGGTTATGTTTACCGATAATACCGAGAACTTATTTGTAGTTGCGTTATTGGGCAACACTTCTGAAATACCATTTTAAGCCGATACATGCTACAACGGGGCTGTTCAAAAATATTTTATGTATGTTATTTTATTAATTTACCAAAACTTTACTATTCACATAGTTTAAACGTTACGTACGTAAGAATAACGTACCTATGCCAACTTTTTCCATACAATATACACGGTAGCTGCCGGCTTTGTACTGTCTAAGATTGACATATGTCACCTTTTTTGAACGCAAAAAAGTTATTTGACTCGGTCCGCCCATGGGAGTGGGTGGCATCTGGGAACACAACGTTAGAACCCCCATAGGAGTGGTCGACAGCGGACGAGTTGAAATGTGTCTTTGCACATTATTCTAATTTATTTAGAAATCATTTACGGTAAACTGAAATGGCAGCGTTTTGATAATATTTTACGTAATTTGTTGTATTTTTATTCGTAACTAGCTGTAACCCGCCACTCGTTGCTGTAGCTCATTCTGTCTGTGCAGATAGAAAACAATAACGTGTTGCTTTTACGTCGAACAGATGGTACTGTTTAAAAAAAACAACGTATTTTTGTCCAACAGATCCACAAACGCTTTTACCTCTCACAGGTGAAATCTATATGATTAAATATGGGTATATAAAAACACACGCTTATTCAAATGCAACGTTGCTTAAAAAATTCAAAGCGATGGGTGAAGAACTTTCAGAGATTTAAGATTTTGAACAAGCGAGTATTTACATTTTTATTTATATAGATTATGTGTACTTTGTCCAACTTTGGATAGGTACAGTGTTTTCGAATGTTTAGTTCCACAACAAGTGTTTCAATCCTCGGTGTACTGGACGGGAGTCCGCACAAGACTGTAGATTTAGGCGCCGGGTCCAAACCGTGTCTTCAACCGATGAGAATGCTCCTTTACGGCCGATGATGATGATTGTAGTTGATATTATGATGAAATCTGCCTCCCGCACCCAGGCTTGGTGAATGGTGGGCACTGGGTGTGCTTTCGTCTCTGCTCGCTTCTGGTGTTGGCGGTTTTCCAAAGGAGGGCCGGCTGGTCTCGAAGAGGTAACACCAGAAGATCTTGGAGCAGAAGACTCGGCGAGGTGAGGCAGATGTTGGGCAGGAGTCACTTGTAGATAATAAAACGCTTGGTTTTGGTGGTAAAGATGAACTGATTTATTTTGAATTATGTGGCTGCTTATATTTAATTAGCCTGACTCGCGCCCGACATTGGGCTAGGAGCCCAAAAGTGGTGGGGGGTTGTACCCGCGCCAACAATGAGTTTATAGCCTCCGACAAACTGTTGCATATTCATTTTGTCGGCAGCAATGGTGATAGTGGTCGCTTAAATTTGCGAGTTAGAAAAGATTTTGAACGCTTACATGAATGACAATTACATAGTTTAAAAGCATAGTAGTTATGAGAATGTGTATCTTGACAACTAGATTTTTTGTTTGCCAAGATACGACAAAAAATAAGAAATGTTTGTAAAATAAATGTGTAAAAATGATCTCAAGCGATCAAATTTGTAAAACATGTTAAGTTAGTATTTTTCCGAGGTCCCCCGTAACATAGCGCTCAGAAAGAGATAAGATTCACTATGCTACGAGGTTCCTGGATTTTTGTACACGCAAAAAAGGTAAAAAATATTGTTCAAAAATGGGTTTACATATGGGTGAAAAACAGCTTTTTTAATATCTCCTCAGCGGTAGTATATCGAAAATAGTGTTTATTTGACTACCGCCGAGGGGATGAACAAGTAAAATATACATATTTGCAATGTTTAAAAATTGATTTTTCTATGTAAAATTTACATAGAAAAAATGCTGGACATTGATCCACGCGGCAGGTAAGCCGGCGATGTGGTATCGAAGCCATTCGGAGTCAAAGTTTTCAAGCCGCTTGGGCCGAAAACTGGACAAAATGACCAGTGGCGGGGAGTGGTGATTTTGCCAGTGGCGTGGAGTAGGGACATTTTATAAAAGTAAACAATTTTTATGAAATTAAATAATATGGTCAACTACGTCCGTTACACTCGGTACATTTACCAGATAACCTTGTTCTATTTTGTTCTTCCGTTCTAGCACGCAATTGTATACGCCCGTTGTCTTGCTCCTGTTTGTCTTCTCTGCGATCTGTGTCGTAACCTATTCACTCCAATTATCACAATCAGAGTCAATTGGTTTACATGCTGCGTGGCCCTCGGAACAATTATTCGACAGACAATAATTTGACTCAAATAGGTTGCTGGGTTCCTTGGCCGTCTCACGACCGCCGGACCCTCGTTAATGGTGCTCAGTAGGGTTCTCGTTTAATTCAGTTCACCATTTTCAAATGATTCAAATAATACGTTTCATCAAGTATCAACAAAACCAAACAAATTTATTTTTTGTTATTGATTGGTTATAACTCGCTCAAGAGTCGCAGCTGCTTCAGCTAATCAGACGATCGCTTCCCTAATTTGAGGAATGTTGTGAGGGTTCATGGACGAACATTGTTTGGGAAGTATGGTCTTGCCGCTGAGAGTTCGTTTGTAACCTGTTATCTGTTATATCGTATGCGTCATCTATGAGAAATATGAACAGTTTACAACGGAGCTATCAGCAGTATGTCTTTATCTGCCCATTGATAACAAGATATTTAAAGCCAATTCAGGCATCGTTTCTATACTGAACGTGATGATCTCTCACTTGGGCTATACTAAGATATTCCTCTACTATAAAGTTATATCTAATGTAGCAGCCTACCGCAATCGTATAGCCTGTACGTCGAGTGTAACCTTTTTCAGAATTCACCTTGGCAACCCGTGATAAAATAAAAACATTAACACTTTAAATAGGCGAAAGAGCCTAATTTATTTGAATTGTTTAGTAGCAGGGCTACGAGAACCCCTACTATTTTACTACGACATTAATCAACATGTCAGTGTTGGTAGCGATATAATATGTATGTGTCGCTCGCTCTAAATATGAATTCAGTCACTTATCCTCTAGGGCCATCGAAAGGAAATTGTGTCATGACTCTTGAGCGAGTTCCTTAAACCTTTTCAGACGGTTTCCTTACTTAAGTGAGGATCCCTGCGAAGGGTTTGCTTTTTGAGAGATTAAAGGGCCCCTGGAAAATCTCCATTGTTAACGAGCTCAATGCTTATTCATTAATGTTTTTTACTTCTATTCAAGTTTGTTTATCTTTTTAACAATGGATTTTTGGTAATGCGTATTGAATGATGTCGTTACGTTTAGTATTTCATTGAAATAAATTCGTTCGGTTTTATTATGGTTTTTATTTATCAAAGACACAGATTATCCTCTTTGAGAACCTATCTCAATCGCAGAAAGTTTGCATTCAGAAACATTAAACAACATTGGATAATAATTCCTTCGGTAGGTGTAATAACTGACATGCACAATATGATAACAATCTAAAACACTTTCGGCCTTACTAATAAACGCAAAATTTTTGTTAATAAATGGTTTTTTATCAGTTGTCTAAAATTTAAATCACGTTTCTCAATATGGGAAAATATTTATTTTTAAATATGGCATTATATTAATAATGGGCGCACGTGATTACATGCAAATGTTTTTTGGTCATTCTACTAATTATTAATCACCCTTTTTTGACAAATTAGTGAGTTCTTATAAATATCAGTAGTAGTCGTGCATACAATGGGAACTGTAAATCATACAGTAGGTATGCAGTGTTTTAATATAGTGTCCTCTACTTGCTAAGTAGAATTTTCTCCATGGTTAAACATTTTAATAAAGGTGTGTTTATTTAATAAATACACATTTCAAACATTGAATTATATATATTTTTTTAATAGTAAATATAACATAATTGTACCTACCTACTTTATCGCTTGTCTGAACAATCAGTTCCAATTTTGAAAATGAAGCTTGAATTCAATTTAAATTTGAGTTATTACTATTTCACATTACGCATAACATCTCAGACAACCAAATTAGTATATTTTATTATTTTAAAAAATGTGTTCTTTACTTATTTTTTTCCTCTTTGTTTCAGGTATGTGCCGTCTTCAGTATCAGTAAATCTTGCAGCGACGTGACATGGCACTGCAATACGCCATTATTCTCCATCCTACAACATCCTCTATTATGTTGTAGGTCAGGTGAGCCGATTCGGGGCAGACCTTCAGACAATATTACTAGAGTAGGTGGGATCACATTATTCCGACACCCACCTTACGCCACCCTCGTTGCGATATCTGCAAAGATCTCGTTGAAATATTATTATGTTATTAGAGGCCTTTATTTCGGCTGAAAGTGTATAGTATAGAAGGGTTAGTTATTCTTATCTCTGAAAGGAATGTATGAGACCCTGGATGAAACAAATACATATTTTAAATCCGTCATAGCGCCGAAAATTAATTACTCAGGTCCCACGGTTTGTCGTGCGCATAATTCAACCCTGCAAAGGCAACATAGCTCGTGTACGGTAATAAGAGTCTTATCAACATGGAGTCATCGTAGAAATGTGCGAGAACAGATGAACAATTTCTTATTATAACACTTTAGGTAGTAAGTCTCTGTTGTCCGAAACTAAAGGCAACGTTAAAAAAGTGAGCCGCTATTTTGTAAAATAAATGGACGATTTTCCAGCTGACAACCGTTGTGAACGATACATAAAATGTCTCTTTTTTTCCCGGACTTTCGTTACGTTTCCAGCATTAGATACCCGCGTTTGTTTGAGTTGTTGTTTAAAAATAAAAATGTGCATCCACTGTGGAGTGCACACTTAACCATTTCATTTGAATGTCGTTACAATTTCAAGTGCATTTCAATCGAGTTTCGGTGTCAAACATGTGATTGCAACGGTCGTAGGTCAGGTCGTCTCTTTATAGTTCCAGAACGCCCCACACTGGATCAACATTCCACTCAAGTGCATTCGGCATTATAACGTGCCCGTAAGTGGGGACAATTCAACGTATACGTGTGTAATGTGTATGTGCTACGACACATGTACCCACATCTTATTTAAATGATTTTATACGGCGTGCTTGGATTTTTAGAGTTTGGACTTTTAGGTGACTCGTATGTTGTTATGTATGTTAAAGTAATTAATCAGGTAGGTACCAATATATTTTGACACCCATCTACGAAACTTCTTCTCTTCTTGTTGGAGGTCATGGAGAGTGCGATGGTCGGATTATTCATCCGGTAGACGGCATCGGCATACTCTCATCAACGAAATTAATAGGTTATTACCTAGGTACTAAGAATTTGTAATATAGGCTAGCGAAAATTACTTTATGGCTTGACATTATAAGTAAATGAAGAGTTAATTTGTTTTTAAACACTTCATTATAATTTACGCATAATTTATTTATTGACGCCCTATTGGGCTTTTAAGTACATAAAAATTACAAATTTCATTTTTAACAACACTATAAAACAAACAATAGAAAATCGAAATAAAATATAATGATTTCTTATACATTATTTACATTTAAAAAGTGGTGGAGAATTCGGCTTTAAATGTATTGAAGTTTAAATTAAATATGAAATAAATAAATTAAATATTAATATATCACTTAGTTCATTGCCCAACCTATGTATTCTTTCTAACACAGAATTCGTAGCAAAGTTATTGTTGTAGAATAAAATATTCCGTCTAGTATATTTTGGAGGTATATGTAAAGATAGCAAATTTATAGTGTCAGGGCAGTTAAACCTTGAATGAACAATTTTATATAATAAAAGGAGATCAAATATTTTTCGCCTTTCAGATAATTTCGATAAGTTAAGTTTACTGCGTAAATTGACATAATTGATTTCAATAGTAGGAATACCAATTTTGAAATTAATAAAACGTAAAAATTTATTTTGAATTTTTTCAATTTGTAAACAATGAGAGTTGAAATGAGGACACCAATTGGTTGAATGGTATTCAACCTGACTTCTAACCAGAGACGTGTATAGTAATTTTATAGTTTTTATGTTATTAAAGTCTTTAGCGATTCTGAGAATAAATCCAAGCATTTGTAATCCCTTACTGGTAATGCTATTAATGTGATTCAAGAAGCGTAATTTGGAGTCAAAGATAACTCCAAGGTCATTGAATTCAAAGACTCTTTTTAGATTGGCATTGTTAATTGAGTAGTCGATTAATTTTGATTATGTTCTTCGGGACAGTATTATTATATACTTTAGTTAAATAATCCTGAAAAAGATTAGGATATAATCGAAACTATACAAATTTTATGTAAATCAAATTTAATAGTGTTATTATTAAGTTCTGCAAGTATTTTAGTTTTATATTATCGTGACAGCTATTTCGGCGTTCAAGGCCATTTTCAAACTGAAGAACTTAAACAGTTTGAAAAGTCACAATGGTAAAAAAAACTAAATTACTCGCAGAACTTAATGATAACACTTAATGATGACGTTGGCTTCATGAGAACGGGCCGTTTTTACGACTCGTTTTTGTGTAAGTCGGCTCGTATGTGGAACGAGCTAACGGCATCTGTTTTTCCTCCCTCCTATAATCCGAGCCTCTTCAAGGCCCGCATTAACAAATCCCTTCCTACAGCCCCTACCTTATTCCGCCTCACAACGCCGCCCAACCGGGTGGTGACATAGTTCCCCTGTCTGTACACTGCACAGGCAGGGACACTCTTGTGAGGTGTCACATAAAAAAAATAAAAATAAAAAATTTTATTTACATTATTTTTTATAAAAAATAAACATAGTTCTTCAAATTGAATACAAAAGCCGAAAAATCCATAAACTAATTGATATAATATATAAATTGTAATAAAGTAGTTAAAACCAAAGTAACGTTTCATTTAATTGTTACGTTGAGTTATTATATGTAGTCACTAGTTAATGTTTTATTTATTATAATTTCATAGTTTTTAAATCGATAAAAACGACAACGATTTTTCGATATAATGGAGATATTTTTAAAACTTTCATGTTGCGGTTTTGTTTTGTCGTTTGTGTCTTACTTTGAAATATGTGTGACACGGTCGAACCTTATATTGTTAAAAAAGTTAACATATTTCCAAGCCCGTAACGGCACTGTAATGGTTAATAAAATTCACCCATCCCAACGTTGAAACAATTTTCACTTGTTTGGCTTCTCTGTTGGTCCTCGGAAGTTTTTCGTTACCATACTAAACACTGTGTTCATACCTATACTATTCGTGGCTATACCATAGGTACACATCTCCTGTGTTCGTGTCGTTACCATACTAAACACTGTGTTCGTACCTATACTATTCGTGGCTATACCATAGGTACACATCTCCTGTGTTCGTGGCAGAATATAGCAATAACAAAGCATATTATTTTATACTGGAGTAACAGGAAGATCCCACTTTAAGACACTTTCCGTGGGTCTTCGTTGCTTACGTTATTTAGCGAGGAAAATACTCATTTAAGCAAATTACCTTGTTCACGGACAATGTGGGTGAAGTCGTAAATCACAGTTGAAACATTGGAATTTTACCTCTTAATTTTTATGACGCTATCGGTTTTTTAGCAAAACTGTTATGTACATAGATTAGTTTTCATGTAAACTTTTTTTATTAAATGTCCAAATCTTTCACAGAACTCATTGAAGGCAGGAGGGGTTTTATGTAACATTTTATCACAGTATCTTTTTTGCAATGATATAAATGAGGTAGGTACATATACCTATGGTTTTTCCTGTAAGACCTTCGAAAATATCCGATATTGTATGGTCTTTAAATCTTTTTAAGACCTTTAATACACTTTTACAAACAATTGTTACACTTGGTACATTCCCCTAATTAAACACCGGTAATAAATCACAGCTGTCACAAAAAAAACTCGGAGAACTTAATAATAACATTATTAAATTTATTTACATTAAATTTAAAAAAAAACTTAATTACCCCGACCGAAGGTTGGCATCAATTTGCAATTTATTTTTTTACTTTGATTTAGTTACATTCATCCATTCAGCTCTGTTGTTAGATATGCTATCAACTATGTGGCGTGCATGCTTAGAAATGCATTCTGCTATATTGTTGGATAAACTATCAACTGACATGTGTCGTGCCTGCATAGAAAAGCATTCAGCTCTATTGTTAGATAAACTATCAACTATGTGTCGTCCATGTATAGAAACGTATTCAGCTCTATTGTTAGATAAGCTTTCAACCCCTGTAAAACTAACTATGTGTCGTGTATGCATATAAATGCACTTATTAATTTGATGTTTTTCTCTAAAAATCCAAATTCTGACTCGTGAGATTGAAACTTGAAATCATTGAACTACAAAACATTTCCAAAGTAAAACCCGCCGATGTCCAAACGAATAAAATAACTCTATAAAGCGTCCCGAATAAAGCGCGACCTTTTTGTATCAATGTATTATGTATGTGTTTTCTTTGACCTCTGCGAGTTAACCCCTCCCTACCGGGGCTGGTATCACCACGCCACTCTGCACTTTACGTAACATCATGTCACCCCGCGGCGCAAACTTTTATTCCCCAATACTTTGCTTTTAAAGCCCCGTTCGGAATTGGACGAAGACTTAACGCGCTCGTAACGGGATTTTTAAAGATTGCAAGTCCCGCCGCGTATATAACGCGAGTGTACTTTAAAAATTACGCATAATTATGTTAAGTTTACTTTTCATAGCCTAAACAGTTTTTTTTCAAATGTGAATAACGCACAAGATCCCTGCTCCCAACCGTCTGAAGCCTGTGAGACTATGGCATCCCGAATCCCCGGAGGGGAAAGAGTTGGGGTAGAGGGTGGTGGAGGAGTACATGACTATTCACATCTGATCACCAAACATGGCTAAAGCCATTTCCGAATTGTGATCTTACACCAGGGCGCTATACAATTCTGGAACGTGCCGCAAGTATACTATATATTATTTTAAGTGAATTCATGGTGAAATAATACAAATTCATCAAATAAAATGTACTTGCGCACGCCGGCATTTGAACCTGCTACCTTCGGATTGCTAGTCTAGAGCCTTACCCCTCGACCACGGAGGTCGTCATAAACGAATAAATTAATTAAAAAAAAAGAAAATACCTTGTTTTTTATGCTTTTCAAATTCATATTGTTTTTCAATTTAAACACACCACATAATACTCTGCAATACTATTTCAAATCGGTTTTCTTGAAGTTATTTTATTTTGAAAGAACCTGTAATGGAATTTACTTTTTCAATCAATATTGCCTACCCCAGTTACAAGTTGTTGTGAGATCCAATCAACACATAGACCCAAGATCTTCTACACTACATGTTAATTTGAAAATCCATTATAATAAATGAAGGTGTATTATTTTTACGAGATTCGAAATCGCAACATCGTTACTCAAGTGTGTAGATCACTATGGTACAAATTTTGTTTTAGTGTCTATTTTTACCGAATCTCATTTGTATAAAGATTTATCTATTTTAATTTTGATCTACGTGGCTGCCAGTTAGACCGAATTTATTTGAAACTAGCTGATGTGTACCCGGCGTTGGTCGGGTATATAAATGGTTTGGGTTTAAGTTTTGAGGTTGCGAATTCTGGAGTACCTGACAACTGGGGGTGCGTTTTAAAGTTGGATTATTGTACTGTAATAAGTATTTGTTTCACTTGGTCGTGCCATGTCTAATTCACGGTTTAATGAAACAAATGACAATTCTACAAAATAGAGCAATGAGAACCATATTGAAGAAAAATAGATACACAAAAATTAAGAACATGTTGAAGGAGTTAAATATCTTGTCATTTAAACAAATTATTTACTTTAATACCATATTTTTAATCTACAAGATAATCAATGGTCATACGTCTAGTGAATTCCTGAGAAAAATTGATAAATTGCAGAACAAACACACACATGAGACAAGGAAAAGAAATGAATTGAGACTCCCCTTCAAGAAAAAAACACAGAGTCAAAAGTCATTGATGTACGGAGCGTTGAAGATATTTGGAGAGCTACCAGAAGAAATAAAATCAGAAGAAAACATAAAAACATTTAAAATTAAATTAAGAAAATATGTGATTGATTCATTTTAAATGTGTTACCATAATAATATGTATATAAGGATTGTATTAGGACATAGATAACTATGTACCTACTTAAAATACCACAATAAACAATAAACAATAATGTCTTCCTCGGGCGTCCTCAACCTCTTCAACCATTCACTTCCATTTTTTTAAAATGATAAACTAATGTTTAAAGGTCAAGGTTTTATGCATAGTACAAAGGAAAGTAAATTATTATAAGCAATAATTAGTCGCCTGTAATATCAATACAAAAGCCGACGTGGCTCAGTGGTCCAGAGCGTCTGACCGGACATCAACACCTCATTATTCGTTATAACTTAGTCTCATTTTACCACAAATAAATATTTGATTCATGTCTCCCTCTGGCATTCCTAACATTTTCTTCCATTCACTTCACGTAGTATCATGAAATCTACATTATTACTGTAAAAAAATCACATTATATGAACTAATTCGACTCCGTATCTCATACCAGTGCGGAGATAATGCGTTAAGTCTTTATCGAGCGTTCCAGACCTTTTTTACCATTCAAACCACTCTCACTCGAAATCAGACGAATTGTATAGGAACGCTTACAAAGAAATATTATTTTTTTATATTTTAGATAGAAGATTTGAGGTCTTATTTTTTTCTTACTTTTGTCGTATATTTTAAGTTAATGTAACATTCCCTCCATTTATCTACAAAATATCTCTCAAGAAAGGAACATAATGAAGTATCTTAAAGCATTCCCTTTTAGCGGTTTTACTATAAATGTTTACTTTAAAATGTCGCTATTTTTTACTAAATATCTGTTGTTACTTAACAAACCTCTTAATTTAGTTCTTCTCCCAGTCCCTAGCCGGTCCATTAGACACTGGATAACCGGTTTGGTCTATGACCGGTGCGTTTAAATTTTGGAATGGAATTTAAGATGCAACCAATGGTGTTCTAGGTCAAGAAGTGGGCGTTAATCTACTGTTATGCAGCACAGCCTTACCTGCGTAAAGCGGCGAAAGAAAGCCTTCTCATTCCCCCAGTGTAAATGAAGCACGTAGAATAAATTCAGCCGGCTCTTGTATTGTATTGTGTAATGTTACTAAGGTCCCGACATCGGTACAAGTGAGGCCAATTGTTGTGTAAATAATCCAATTTCAAGACTATTGGATTATATATTGTGTAAGTTAATAGGTCAAGCTCTGATCACGTCATAAAACTATTCCAGTCTACGCAGAAATGTCGATATACTTGTATTTTTTTAAAACCGTCTGTTAAAATACACACATTCACTTTCGTGTTACTGAGACTATTAATCACTTAGCACAGCTCTTTTATTCTTCTCAGAGGCTTTTATATCGTGATGGAAATGACGTAGCCATCTGAAAATAGCTACGTTTACACCAGAGATGATAGTAATTAGATGTTAAAAACACGAGTAAATAACAAAGTATAGATCCTGTTTAGTAATACAATGGAATAACTCGAATGCCAAAAAATAATTATAAACTTGGCATTTAGCACAATATATTATTATTACTATTATCTGTTTATTTTTTTTCTACTTCTGATTTTATGTCCGGGTTAAATCTTCCCCATATGAAAAACTAAACCCTTCCACTCACTTTTTCACAAATGATCATCTAGTCAATCAACACTATGCAAGTGCATTATATAAGCAAAATAAATACAAAACAATACAAGAACAACACGTCAACTCACCAGAGATCAAATGGGAAAATAATTCATCGACTCCAGATATTGTCATATCAGAGGGTTCGCGGCTCGGTAGAACTTCTAACAGGGCCTATAAATCCTACTGATCCCTCAACATAAATATTTAAAAAATCTTTTGTTATCCTACATGTATTCAAAATGACCGACTTTTGCATCTTTATATATAATTTTTTTGATAGATCTAATACGTCTAAATTTTTAATGAGAGAGGTAGGTATAATGCCAGTAGCCGAAATAACGAATGGTAATATTTTTATAGTCTGAGAATGCCAAATTCTTTTTATTTCATTTCCTAAATCTGTGTATTTTCTTATTTTTTCATTAACAGATTTTTGAATATTACAGGAATTTGGAATAGCGACATTAATGATATAAGTTATTTTTTTTAATTTTGTCATGTAAAACTATATCGGGTCTATTATGATTATTTTAATTAATAATAATTAATAATCTATTTATTATTATTATACTCTATTTATTATTATTATACCATATTTATTTAAATAAGATTGTCTGTGGCGGTCGGCATCATTTTGATTTTATACAAATCTATAATTTTATTCCGAGATATTTTGCACACTTGACCTTCAAAACGAGAGAGGTTACTGACTACATCTGATTTCTAAAAACTTTGTGTTAAGCTTGGGCATTGGGCAACGCCTGGGACTTCGGATAGTTAGAAATCAATAACGAATTAAATCATTGTTTTCAAATTTCACATTTATCTGTAGTTTAGTTACCGGAACGGATAAAGCAGATATGAATTTATGATTCAAAATACGAGGTTATAAATCATTATTTAATGTTAAAATGGAGACTCAATCTGTAAAGATAATTGAATCCGAAGATTTCGGCAAGCAGGCTGCCAGTTCCACTGAACTACTAGAATATGTCGCTGTACAAAGTTTAAAAGCGAATGATGTGAAATAAAATTTGAACCCCTGCGAACGAACTGATTTTCGCAAAGTGCTGTCTAAGGATAAGTTAGCAAAAAAGCATTTCCTTTCCGAAATATTCCCCTCTGTTTTCCATCTTTCATCAACGAAGACTGAAGGTTCTAATTTTAATATGATTTTCTGTTTTCAAAGGTTTCCAATCAAAATTTTCTGTAAATATTATTTTTCCGGCACCTTCGCTTTAGGCACGTTTTCAATTTGAATATCAAATTATATGATGTTACCTCTTCCAACTTTATAATAATTAAAAATAATTGTAATATGACCCGTAATTTATTTCAACCCTGAACTTCAAATTATCACGAAACAAATTCCAAAGTTTTATGATTTAGAAACTCTTACAAGGTTTTGGGAATTGCACAACATGAAAGTATTTTCATTTTATTGGTTAATTTTTTTAACCCCTCAGGCTAGTTTGTTCGGTTTTGAGAACAAAAAGCTATTACCCGTAGAGTCAATTTGTTAGTTTTTGGGAACAGCTCATATGGTCTCATTGAAATCGTTGTATCTCCCTTACTGTCATGGTGAGAATTCGAGTTCTGACTTGTTTAAACGAAAAATCTTAAGGTGCGCCATTTTTTAAACTTTTTTATGTTTGATTTCAAAACTTTAATGTTTTAAAAATTGTAAGATTTTTTCTAATAATAAAATTTGAAAACGTATTTAATCACATTTCAAAGACAGTTTTTAGATTCGGATACTTTCAGAAATATTCCATTTATTTTGATTTTATTGCGATTTCCAGCGTCTTTAAGAAATATAACGGTCGATATGCCAGAGGCCTGAGGGGTTAATAAATAATTAAGGCTATTTTTAATAGATTCAAGTTAAGTCAATGTTTCTACACCTTAAATGAATGTATTATTTTATTTTGTATAAAGTAATTAGCTGACGTGTACCCAGCGTTGCTCGGGGTTATGAATGGCTTGGAGTAAAGTTTTGAGGTTGCGAATGCTAGTTTACCTGAAAACTGGGTTCATTTTTAAAGTGGAAATAATACTATTGTAAAGAATTAAAAAAAAATCTTATTTAAAAATGTGTTTCACTAGAACGTGCCATGTCTTCCTCGGGCATTCCAGACGTCTTTAAGCATTCAGTTCAACGGCATACTTTCTCCTTATACCCTTTTTCTTCGTTCATCACATACGCTTCATTTTATCACATAAGAATTTGATTAACTGGGTCGTGCCATGTTTTCCTTGATCGTCCTCAAGTTTTTATACCACTCACTTCCACGTCATCCGCCTGAATCGGCCTGCGCTCTCCACGCGCCTAGGCCCTGCGACATCTTCGCTGGTCTGCGCTTTGGCCCTACGACATCTTCGACGGCCTGGAGTCTTCTTACCACATAAGCAACTTTTTACATCTAAATGGTGGTCTTACACCAAGGCGATACTGAGAGTATCTTCCTCCCTTTGTACTCGGGAAATATACTAAATATTGTTTTAAATGAGTAAATTGTGAAATAACACAAAAAATCAAATAAAATGTACTTGTGCAAGCCGGGATTTGAATCCTCAACCTCCAGCTTGCTAGTCGCTACCCCTCGTCTATGGAGGCCTTCAATTTAACTTCTTTAGATTATGATTTTCAAACCATTCATGCCTGAACGTCGTAAAATAAAACATGCATTTTGGTGTTTTTTTTCTTTTCATAAATCAAAACGGGCGGCTGGTGTATTTCATCCTTATCGCCATCTGCGTAAGGAGTGTGTGATTTGGCCCGATTTTGAATCTTATTGTTCGCATACATACGCGAGCTGAACTGCCGAACTGAACCTCAACTTATAGAAAATATTGAAAATTTTGACGATAAATCATGCAACACATAATAGAATCACAATGGAGAACCATCAACAAGGGCGTGCCACAAGGAAGCATTCTTGGGCCTCTCCTCTTCCTTGTGTACATAAACGAACTTCCAATAATCGCCGACACAGAATGTTCAATGTTTGCTGATGACACTGCTCTGTTATTTGAATGTACTGGAGACGTTGACGAGTTTAATAAACATATTAATGAGACTTGTCAATCAATGGCAAACTGGCTGTTATCACAAAATCTGTCGCTTAACACAAACAAAATGAACTAAACATAAATATCAACTTTAAAACAATCATATCGAACCTTCCCAAACTTGTTCACTGCTGGGAATACAACTAGATGCATATATAAACTGGAAAGAACATGTCTCTAAAGTTGTAGCAAAAATCAGTAGTTTTTCTTTTGTTCTAGGCACCCTTAAAAATGTCTTCAACATCGAGTCAGTAATTACCGCATATCTACTACGGATACGTATACTCAATGATAAAATACAGAATAGTTTTTTGGGGAAACTCAGTGAACGACAAAGAGGTTTTTATCATCCAAAAGAGGTGCTTACGAAAAATCACAAACTCTGATCACCTCGATTAATGTAGACCAATTTTTTAAATCTCAAACTTCTGACAGTAACGGACATATATATAATGGAGTCAAGCCTGTTAGTTCGATCATCTCCAGAAAAGTTCCCACAAAAAAACTACAAGGCTACAAATAGTCCAGTCAGTGGGGGATAAAAAAGGGCTCCACCTTGCAAAAGGTTAGGTAGTAGCGATTTTCACATATGTTGTTAAGATTGGGACTCTAAAGAAAAAAAAAAGTTTTCGACCTTGGGGGGGTCGAGCTCGACCCGCCATCTTGGATTGAAGGTGCCAAAATTTGTTTTTTTCAAAATAATTATGAAGTGGTCGTTTTTACAACCAAATTGTTCAGGGCAAACTTAAATACAACTAAATTACCTACATTTTTTGCTGAAAATTTTTTTTTGTAAGTCTAATAGGTAACGAGTTACAGCGGTTGAAAGAAGAAAATTTTGACAAAAAATTGTAAAACTCCAATTTTCTTGATAAATTTTGTTGATAAAAAGCTGTTGGATTGGTTTTCTCAGCATTGTCCCTTCCCCGAAATCAATTCACTTCTTTCTATCAGTACTGGAATTGTCAGGGATGAAAAGATTAATTGTCATTTATCCAGAGAAATAGGTACCGAGAGGATGTCGAACATGGTTACCACGTCTGAAAATTTTGAATCTATAAAATTTAAACGTAAGGACAAAGTTATTACATTAATAGCAGTCAACAGCAGCAAAGGTCGGCGAAACAACTATTTCCATCAACCCGCTAATGTTGTTCCAGAGAATGTGTATTGTGAAGAAATCCGACGAAGAATTGAAGGATTTCCTTAAATTCGAACTCGCCCCATTTCCTTTGTCGCTTTTCACTGAAGAAGGAATGCGCAAAGGTACGAAATCATCATTTTATGGTGTTTTCGAACAACTTCCAGAAGGCGTGCAACTTGAAGGTAGCAAAATTAATGTTGTGGATGGAGGACATCTTTTATATAAAGTTGTATGGAATCGGAATGATTATTTTGGGTCAATTTGCGAGAAGTACGTTCACTATGTAAGAAATCACTATCACATGCAGTCATTGTTTTCGATGGATATCCGCTTGATGATGGTGAAAAAAATACGAAAACCGCAGAAAGACTTCGCCGATCGAAGAAGCACATGTCTGCAAATGTTCTTTTAGATGGATCAATGCTAGTTCAAGTTTCACAAGAACGATTTTTAGCCAATGAAAATAACAAAGTCCGTCTGATTTCGATGCTTACAAAGCAATTTATACAGGATGATTTTACAGCTAAGCAGGCTGAAGAAGATGCTGATGAGTTGATTGTCAATACTGCGATTTCCTTGTGTTCATCATATGACGCTGTTTTCATTATTGGCGAAGACGTTGATCTCCTAGTTCTGCTGACAGCATTATCACCACCCAAAAGTAGTATATATCTTCGCAAACCCGGGAGAGGCAAAACTTTTGAAAGACTGTATTCCGCGAATAGTGTGAAATACAAAGAGGCGGCTGAGAATATTCTGTTTCTTCATGCCTTTAGCGGCTGCGATACAACATCGTCCTTCTTCAACCAAGGAAAAACAAAATTTTGTTCGCTTGTGCAAAACGACACAAGACTCAATGCCATGATAGGAATCTTCAAACAACATGATGCAACACCAGAAGACATAGCAGTTGCAGGAACACGCTTTCTTGTTGCTTTGTACGGGGGTGTCATGGATAAGGAAACCTTGGAAGAAGTCCGCTACAAACGTTTCGCAAAGTCGACAGCAAAAACCAAATTCAATCTTGCCTCTTTGCCACCAATGAACGACGCTGCATGGTACCATGCATTTAGAACGTACCATCAAGTCCAAAAATGGTATGGAATCCAAAAAAATCCAGAAAACTGGGGCTGGAAACGTGACACCAACGTTTCAGTAAGAATGACAAAGAAACCAGCACCCGAGACATATTTTTTTCATGCAATTGTAAAAAAGTAGTTCATGTAGCTGCAGGAAAGCTGGATTGAAGTGTTCTATTGTATGTGGGTGCTGTAATGGTCAAACATGCCGAAATTCGCCAGAGGTTCACATCGATGTCGATGACGAAGAAGAAGAGATTTTGTCAATGGAAGCCCAGAATCTCAGTATCACAGGCAATGAGTTAGATGATGACATTGATGACGAAGACTATTATTAAGTAACATAATTTATAGTAACATAATTCATAGTAATGTAACATAATTTCGAAATCTACCATCGCTGGTATATCTGTGGAGTAGATCTACTGGGGATACCACAATAAAAAAATGCGCCATGTTCTCTACCTCATGGTGGTGTGGAAATGAGTAAGCAAAATTATTATAATTATGTAATGAATAACCCGAAAAAATTACAAAGTTGGGAATTTCATCATTTTTTAGAAAAATATTCACATTTTCGCCACTGTAACTAGTTACCTATTAGACTTACAAAAAAAAACTCTCTACAAAAAATGTAGGTAATTTAGTTGTCTTTAAGTTTGCCTTGAACAATTTGGTTGTTAAAACGACCACTTCACAATTATTTTGAAAAAAAACAAATTTTGGCACCTTCAATCCAAGATGGCGGGTCGAGCTCGACCCTCCCAAGGTCGAAAACTTTTTTTTTTCCTTAGAGTCCCAATCTTAACAACATATATCAAAATCGCTACTACCTAACCTTTTGCAAGGTAAAACTCCCCACTGACTGGACTAAAAGTTCACATAAAACTTATTAATCCTAAAAGCAAACAAAACTTATTAATCCCAAAAGCAAACAAAACTATATTTCAAAAATGACCACATTACATGGCCATTATAGTATATAACAACCTTCCACGTAGCATCAAACAAATAACCGACATACTCAAATTTAAATCATCACTAAAAACATAAACAAATGTCACTACACTTTAAATGAATACCTTACATAAATGAAATACCTTTGTATTTTATTTATTTATTTACATATATTTGTTAACATGTTATTGTTGGGTTTTGTAATATAATGTGTATTTGTTGGGTAAGCTGGAAGAAATAGGATGTAACCTATAAGCTATACCCTTTGTACTCAGTATTTTTGTGCAATAAATGTTTTTTGAATTTGAAAGATATGAAGCGAAACGCCGCTTGCAGTTGCTTCGTTCCTTTCCCGTAATTTGTGGCTCGGTTTGCGTTACGGTTCGAAAATGTATACACACCAACGCCGAGGTGGATATTGAACAGACCTGCGGTTGAATTTGCCCTATCAAATATCTAAAATAAAGTGGGAATCTTAACGACACAAGTGATGAAGTCATGTAAAAACAATATCCGGCGCACGCTCGGCGTAATGAACGGACCTACGGTTGACTTTGCTCTAGCAGACCTAGAGAATCGATCTTTCCGTGGGGTTTATTTTTATTATTTCTGATGAACGTATTACTTAAATTTGAAATTTTTTTAGAGAGATCCCTCGGGATGTTACCATTTCATCGTATAGAAAAATAAAATCTGGTAATTGCCGTAGTAATTTTATAGTGAAACATTTTTAGTACCTAATACGTTCATCATAAATAATTGAGTCGAGAAAACCCCCGTTATTAGTCTTATGTCGCCTTAAACGTTGTCATCATCCGATACTCATATAATCTGTTCTGAATGGATAGATGTTCGAAACGACGCGACGCTATTTTTAATCAAGAAATTTAATTGAAAGCTCCGGTGCCCCCCGTATCTTTGTGTTTAAACTTTGTTTGTTAGGTGTGTGTGTACAGTTACAGTTGTGTTGTACGTTGTGAACACTTTGGTAGACTTTCCTTCTCCGCTGTCAAATAATGCTTGTCTCGTTGTCATCCGCCATTACGTGCAGTGGTGGATCCAGGGCGGAATCCGATTGCCGCGGCGGGAAGTGTGTTTGCCGTCGCCTCGGGCGCTCGCACCTGTTCGCCGCAGTTTGTCGCCAACAATAACGTTTTATTCCCACGACCGGATGAAAGTTTTATAGCCCGTCTCCCGTTAGACAAATGGCAAACTCGCCTGTTTGACTTATGGCGCCCCGGCGTTTCGGCCACACGTTATCCACATCTGGATATGCACGCTTCCCTGCATCAATATTAGAGAAAATTTTCAATTTTTATGTTATTTAACTTTTGCTTCGTTGTTACTGTCTATTTAAAAATATATATCTAATCCTATTACAAATCGCTTAACATTGTACCCAAATCACTCATCTCCGCTCCCCTTGTACAAAAGGTCATTTTTCTCTTCAAAAGTCTATGAATTGGACCTAGAGCTTTAAGCTCCACTATATTAAAAAATAGCAAATTATGCCACCAGGGATCGTTATGCATTGCAGTTAAAGCTTTGATCTCTACTTTATTTGAAAAAAAAGGCGAATCGTGTTTTATTGTAGCTAGAACTCCGCTCCGCTCTCTTTTTTTAAATAGCTCATTGTTCTTTATCTCGAGATTCAAACTCCACTCTATTATTTATCAATCTCATCAGGAACTCGTATCATGAAATTTTACATGGTTATTTTGCAAAATACATTTGTATATTATGGATCACAGTCGTGCAATAAACGAGAAAAGATTATTCAGTAAATCGAGTTTAGCGGTACCGAATGTACTATTGGGCTGGAAGGCATTCATATCTTTATTCGCGTATTACCCCTAACACGAGAGGCACTAGTTTAACCAAAACATACATATTTATGGTTGTAGCGATGGGATTTAAATATGCAATAAATAAGAGATAATAGCTCGTTGGAGCTATAAAGCGATAAAAATATCGCTCTCAATCCACTTGGCTGAAGGACTGAATTTTTATTTGGAATATTCACATTATTCTGGCTGAATTGGGTTTCATATAGTCGAGGCGTTGAGGCCAAAGTACGGAGTACATTCTCGTGTTTTTGGGATCAAAAGAGTAATAATAATTATTTTCAGGGACCGTGAAATGAACACGTAATAAATCTTTAAAAGTTAAAAGGGTGATCTAAACAAGCCATATCAAATTGAACCCTTGATTGACATTATAGGAGTGAGATGATCGTTTGGTTTTGCACAATTTTATACAATTTTTTTCGTTACTAAAAGTAATGTAAAAAAGAAATCTATAGTACATAAATAGACTTTGAAGCTTAATTTTTCCTTTCTGCTAGACTAGATGCACAATTTATTCAAATGTGGCCCCTTTTTATTCCCACGGAGGTATTTCATTTCCCTCCCGGCTCCTGCAGCGGTGAACAGTGAACACGGCTACGGGGAAATTTACATTCTTTGCTTTCTTGTTCTTACTTCTGCCCCTCCTCTCCGTGTTTGGAAACTCTGAACTGTAAATACCTGCTTCTCAATTCAGAGATGAGAATTTAACATCTTGCGAAATTATTATCGTGTGGATGCACATTGTACATGACGTTTGTTCATTTTATCGAACTCAGTTATGATTTTTTCTCATGACCTTGGGTTTGTGGTTCAATTCGTAAATAATGTAGATATTATTAAACCGTGTGTTATGAAAATAACATACGATTATTACACTAAGTAAGAACCTGTCAAATCTGTGATTTATCTTGTCTGTTGTTTATGCTCTGGCAACAAGGCACTTTAACAGGAGGTGAAAAAATTCAAGATGGCTTCACTTCCCGGCCGGACAGAGGGAGGAGTGAAGGTGTCCGGTCGGAGGTCAATTATTATTTCTGTAGGTCTGAGGATCTGATCGAAAGATATTTCATGGATTTGTGATTAATACCGAAATGTTCAGTTTGTGCTTCAAGATTAGAAGTCTAATAATATTTCCCGCGAGTGGAATTCGCCCCGGATGGCGTGGATAATGAAAACGTATCTCGCCATGTGTGGCCACAGAGGTAATCAGAGTTTATCCAAGTGATCGGTGGTTATTTCTGCCGATAGACTGTTTTCGCCTTGTGCATTTTGATTCGGAACATTTTTTAAGTCCCACTTGCCTCGTGGAAGGGCAACTTACGGATTAACCGTGAAACCGGCACATGGCTGGACCACACTGGGCCGTTGGCCAGCCACATCCTGATGCCGTCTACTCCTCTTGGCTGGACCTCACTGGGCCGTTGGCCAGCCACATCCTGATGCCATCTACTCCTCTTGGCTGGACCACACTGGGCCGTTGGCCAGCCACATCTTGGTGCTGTCATCTATTCCTCTTGGCTGGTACTCACTGGGCCGATACCAGTCACATCTGAAGCCGTCGTCCTCTAGCTACTTGGCTGATTCATCTACTCCGCCATTCGCGGCACTCAGTGTTCGTTCCTCATAACTACGTACGTTCATATTATTTTAGACAGGGTAGATAGATTCTACGTTCTGGTCGATGGGGGTAAGTTTTCACCTTTTTGTATTCCTCTGTGAAATTTATCAAAATATAACTTGTTACGGCCAGTCCAAAGTTTAACCAGATTACTTTCATTCTATAACCTTGCAACTTCCTTTCAAACATCATGTAGATGGGATATATTTTCCCCGCCCTGAATGGAGATTTATGCTCTACCGGCGGATGGTCAATTTGGCGAGTTCTTTGGAACTCTGGCGCGTTTGGTATTTCTAAGACCAACAAAGTCAAACTTGGCCACCCTCCTTTCATTCAACATAACAGTCAATAATGTACTTAAAAAACCAAACACAATAACAGCCTATTAACACAACTATGGGCTAAGTAAGTATCATAACATAGTGGTGAACATGTTGAATCATAACATTGTGCCCAATACTTATTCATAACACCTGTAAATATTATAAAAATAAAAATTGTTGAATTTTTTTTGTATGAAACATGAAGATACGCGGTAAACATTAACTTTTCATCTTTTCATATTATTTTTGATTTATTTACCTTCCCTAATACATCATATAAGTAATTGGTATTATATTTCTCTTTCGCGGGGGTGGTGGTTTAACTCTCAAAACCCATACCAAGAACCCATAGTGTACTCGGGAAACTTATTTAGTCAATGTTTATAAGAGCTGTATTACACTATTCTACTCCCACGTTAACCCCCAGACTAATTTGCGAACAAACAGCTACTACCCGTTGAGTCAATTTTTTCGCTTTTCGAAACAGCTTATATAAATCTCACAGAAATCATTTTGTCTCCCTTACTGGCATGGTTAGAAATATGATCTAAACGGTGTTAGAAATAGACAAAACCACGCTTTGTATTCAACTCCAGAAGTTAACCACAGAAGAATTAAAATGTACACCTCTATGAACCCAGAGTTCCGACAGAAATTTTAGTTAAATTTATGAAAATATGTGAATATTTTATTAATTATTTATTATGAAACTCTGATGTTTTTATTAATTATGTTTTATAATACGACAAACAAGTGAGGTGGCAACAATGTTTGTAGTATATTTGTCTAATATATTTTATTTTTTTTGCTATCCGTATTTTTAGTTCAGTGTTTAGACGAAAAAAACCTAAGGTGAGCCATTTTTAAAACTGTTTTTGTTTCAAAATTTTAATATTTATCAATTTAATTTTTCGAAAGCCGTTTTTAGTTTTCTGATTCAGAAATATCACATTTATTTGGTTTTTATGGAGAAGCGGAAATACGCACATATTCTCCGACTTTCTGACAGCATTTTTAAGAAATATACGGTCAATATGTCAATGGTTTTATGCATGCAAAAAAGTGATTTTTTTTAACCCTTTCTTCTATCGTACTGGGACAGGATTCCACAAAACGGTATTTTGAAAACAAAAGCGCCTCGAAGGCAACTTTTCTTAGAGAAACTACATTCTTCGTCCTCAAGTGCTGATAAACGTACATCTGCATTTCCAGCAGAAAACAGCCAGATGTACTAATATTCTCTTGAAGCACATTACACGTAGTTATCATCTTTCATAATTCGTTATACCCGTACTCTACAGTAGTAATAAGTATCGCAAATCATATGTTCTCCGCCGAACGAGATACTTGCGTGTGAACTGATAGATTTGAGGTATCGACCCGTTCACGGATACTAGAGTAGGAATTCAGTATTGATAATCTAACTAAACAACGACTCAATTACACTCATTCGATGATTCGATAACCGCTCGCGTTTATTCTGGCCGTTGTGCCACCCATTCCAATATTCAATATAGTTGAGCCGTATACGTGGCCGCGCGGCGCGCGTACCGATGCACTTGTATTGCCTTTATGATAGGTCGAAATTTTTGCAAACCCAGTTTGCCACCTCTTACCAGACCTGACGGCTCACTAGCAAACACCGCCACCGAAAAGGCAAACCTTTTAGGGAAAATGTTTGCGGAAAACTCGACCCTCGACGACGGGGGTGCTGTTCCGCCGTCGGTTCCTCACTGCGGCTTCTATATGAAAAAGCTGAGGATCCGGCATCGGGATGTACTCCACGTCATACGGGGGCTCGATGTTAACAAAGCTAGTGGACCTGATGGAATACCTGCCCTGGTATTGCAGAGGTGTGCTGCGGAAATAGTTCCAGTTTTGACAAAGCTCTTCAAAATGTCCCTGAAGTGTGGCACTGTGCCCTCTGGTTGGAAAAAAGCGGTAATTCACCCTATTCCCAAGAAAGGTGACCGCTCCAACCCGGCCAACTACCGCCCCATAGCGATCACATCAGTTCTGTCCAAAGTGATGGAACGTGTGATCAACGACAAACTGCTCACATACCTCGAGAAGAACAAAATTATCAACGACCGTCAATACGGATTCCGGCGGAACCGCTCGTGCGGTGATCTTCTCGCTTATGTGACGCATGTTTGGGGGCGGTGCCTGGAACGTCACGGTGAGACCCAAACGGTCGCACTAGACATATCCAAGGCCTTTGACCGGGTCTGGCACCGAGGACTTGTCAACAAATTGCATTCTTACGGACTTCCCGCATCCCTGTGTACGTGGATTGCTGACTTTTTAAGGGATAGGTCGATTCAGGCGGTTGCTGACGGTTTCACCTCTTCCTCGCACTCCATAAATGCTGGCGTCCCACAGGGATCGGTTCTGTCTCCGACTTTGTTTTTGTTGCACATCAATGACCTTTTGACATGTGCACCGATTCATTGTTACGCGGATGACAGTACAGTTCATGATAGCTTTTTGTTTGACAAGCCCCCAAAGGGCACACAAACTCCAACGGCTCGGAGGGCTTTGAAGCAGAGAATGGACGGTTATCTCGAGAGTATTTCCTCCTGGGGTAAAAATAATCTCGTCGAATTTAATGTTTCAAAGACCCAATCCTGTCTGATTACGTCTAAAAGGGATCCAAATGATAATCTAGTCTCCTTCAACGGAAGCAATCTTCCGAACAGGCCTTCCATTGATATGCTTGGTGTAACTATAAGTGACCAGCTCAGGTACGGGGGCTCCATCGAAGCTAGAGTAAAGTTGGCCTCTCAGAAGCTGGGCGTACTGTACAGGGCCCGCAGATACTTTAATAGTACACAACTGCTCACCCTGTACAAATCGCAAGTGCGCCCTACTGTCGAATTTGGCAGCCATCTCTGGTCTGGAGCCCCAAAATACCTGAAAAAAACCCTTGACTCTGTGCAGAAACGGGCGGTCCGTTTGATAGATTCCCCAATCTTAACAAACGGACTGCAATCTTTAGAGCACAGGCGTCAGGTAGGTATGCTGTCCTTGTTCTATCGGTATTACAATGGAAGATGCTCTGAGGAACTAGCGTCATTGATCCCTTCGGCACCGGTGCGTAGTCGGGATACACGCCAAACGCGCGCCCAACATTTGTACACAGTTGACACTTGTCACATGAGAACGAGTCGCTTCTATGATTCGTTCTTAAGTTCAACAGCTCGGCTGTGGAACGAACTGCCGGCCTCTGTGTTTCCTCCCTCCTACAACATGGGACTCTTCAAGACCCATGTTCACTCCTTCCTCTCCACAAAAAGACCCTCCACACAGCATCCCCAAAGATGACATAGGCCCTGAGGGAAATTATTTTCTTCAGGGCCTCCTGTGTGGAGTAAATATAAAAAAAAAAAAAAAAAATATATTACACAATATTCTGAATGGCGACTGGCGAGTGCGCAATTTGCGTGTATCCGTCTGCGGTCCGGCTCCATTTTACCGCTGCTCGTGCAACGAAGGCGCCTTGTGCAGCGATTCCGGAATACTTATCTCCCGGAGCCTGGAAACGCCCGAACCCCGTACCGTGGCGCGTGTTCTCATTAGGGACTAATATATTATTCTGTTTGATATGGATCGCGGTGCTCTACCGGTTCTGTTTTTACTAACTAGATATTGTAGATACGAGTATCTACGGAGTCATTATTGAGACAATTTTATTACTCCCTATTCTGTTAGAATGGATACTCTAATAATTAAATGTATAGTTTTATTTTGTACCATTATAATGAGAATTCATTTATAAAGCCCATTTTATGGATGTTTCTTACTATAATAGCTTTACCTTTACATACTTATGGTTTATATATCGTGTGCTTAGTTTCATATTCAGGTTTGGACGTAAATTTTCGCCCATATTGGTGTATACATACCTTATATTAACGAACTATCTTGAAACTAAGCAATTATTTTTACCTCCACACAGAAGGGCTTGAGGAAAATAACTTCCCTCGGGGTCTATGTCATCTTTGGGGATGCTGTGGAAGGTCTTTTTTTGGGGAGAGGAAGAAGTGAATATGGGTCTTGAAGAGACCCATCTTGTAGAAGGGTGGAAACACAGAAAAGCAACACACAACCCGGCTGTTGAACACCAGAAGTAGTGGTGGAAATGACTTGTTCTATTGTGATCAATTTCATCTAAGGAATACTTTTTATAATAATACTAAAAATTTTGAGCATTCAACTTTTTTCTTACGAGTGTTCGGGTATGTATGAAATCTTCTTGTACGGACATCTAAGCGATCGTTCAGACACGCTGCAATCGTGTGGTTTGATCCGCAATTTGTTTCCATAGTATTCAGACAGCGGCGATTATAGTTATAGTAAGCGATTGGCGTGCGGATATTGTTAGTTTATTATTATCATTCATCAATAAATTTTTTTTTTTTTTTTTTTTTTTTTTTTTTTTTTTTTTTTTTTTTTTTTTTTTTTTTTTTTTAACAATATAAACAGAAATATATCAATCACTCTCCTAATAAAGCAGCTGCTTGTGTTTAGGAGAGGACAACAAAAATATTTTTACATTTGTTTAAATTAAACAAAAAATATTAGTAATAAAACAAAAAATAACACAAAAAATAACAATAAAAGTAATAAAAATATAGGTTAGTTAATAAATGATTCAAAGAATTTAAAAGGCAAAAACATATTTCTAAACAATAAGTAAAGTTATGAGGTGGTACAAGAGTATTTTAATTTAATTTTTTTTTTATATTTTTCGTAGTTTTCTTCCGATCGTATATCAAGGGGTAATTTATTAAATAATTTTACACCCTTGAATATATAGTGATGTTGTGCTGTTGTGGTTCGTGCTAGTGGCACGGTTAGTCCTCCAACAGATATTATTCTTTTGCTAATATTCAATTGTGGTAAATTATTTTTACTAAAGAAATCTTTATGTATTTGTAGAAGTGCAATTTTGTCATAAATTTTTGTAAGTGGGGGAACCGGGAAATCTTGAAAAACATTTATAGTTGGGTAGTAATATGGCTTTTTTAAGATGATTTTTATTAGTATTTTTTGAATAGTTTCCAGTGGGAGTAGGGATGATTTATATGCACCCCCCCAAGCCACGATTCCATATTGTAGGACAGAGTGCGCCAATGCATAATAAATATCTTTTAGTATTTTTAATGATACAATATTTCTTAGTCTAAAAAATATATAGATTAGTTTTCTCATTCTGTCTACTGTGGAATTTATTTGACTTTTCCATTTAATGTTATTATCAATAATTATTCCAAGATATTTTATTTCTTTTTTACTACTAATGTTTATACAGTTTGAATTACAGGGTGCGAATTTAAGGAGGCAATTTCTTTCGTGAATTTTTATGTTTAGATTTACATTTGAGTTATTCCCTGTTAGGCTATAAGGTATAAAATGGGTTTTTTCGACATTCAGTGTCAATAAATTTTCGTCAAACCATAGTTTAACTATATTTATTGCATTATTAGCTGATACTACGACCTCATTCCATGAATTTCCTTCAATAGTTATAACTGTATCATCTGCGTAAGATATGATGTTTCCAATGATTGGGAGTTGAAAAAGTTCATTAACATATATTATAAAAAGTAAAGGTCCCAAAACAGTTCCTTGTGGAATTCCAAAATCTATATTTTCTATTTCACTTAATTCGTTGTTTACTTTAACCTGTTGAGTTCTTTGATAGAGATAACTTTTTAACCATGTTTTAGCTTTGCCAGTAATTCCTATATTATTTACTTTATTAATTAATTTTGAATGTGAGACACTATCAAAAGCTTTACTGAGGTCAATGAATATACTTAAGCATTTTTTGCCTCTATCTAATGTTTTGTAAATAATCTTAGTTAATTCTGCAATTGCGTCTTGTGTGCTAAGTTTATCTCTAAAACCGTATTGACTAGGGTTAATACTTTTTTGGTTATCTGTATAATCAGTAATTTGTTTTTTTATTACTTTTTCGTGTATTTTTGCAATGTTGGATAATAAGGATATTGGGCGGTAATTGTTTACTTCTTTTGGATCTCCGGATTTATATACTGGGATTATAATGGCTTTTTTGTAGTTAGACGGGAATATTCCGTATTTAGTACTTACATTAATTATATGCGTAATCGGTTTGGTTAGAAAATTGCAGTATTTTTTCAAGATTTCTGTAGTTATACCGTCGTATCCTGGCGCACTACCATTTTTAAGTGATTGTATTATGTTTTCAATATTTTTTTCTGAAGTCGGTTTAAAATTTGAAAGATTGCTATTTGTTATTTTATCTTCATGTATGTCATCAGGTTGATAATTTTGGTCAATTTTATATGCAAGTTTTTGACCGACGGTAGCGAAAAATTTGTTGAAAATATTTGCGCACATTTTTGGTTCACGGATAGCATTTATGTTAGTTCCATTATTGTTTATGACATTTATTGTAGACTTATTTTTATTATTTTTATTCATTATTTCATTTATAGTGTTCCATGTTTTTTTAGGGTTTTCTTTTGTGAGGATTATTTTCTCCCTGTAATATTTTTCTTTTGTGTCTTTGATAATTTTAATGAGTTTGTTCCGGAATATTTTGTATTCGTTTTTTACTTGGCTACTGGTAGGGTTTTTTTTTGTGTCTATGAAAAGTTTTTCTTTATTCCGGATAGATATGAGTAATCCTTGCGTAATCCATGGTTTGATTTGCCTTAATTTAGAACTTGGTTGATTATTTATAAAGGTTGTACAGTCTGCGATATGAGCATTTAAAGTTTCTTCAAAGAAGTTTGCGCACATGTCTGGGTTTTGGCAATTTAGTATTGAGGACCAAGATTCGTTACTTAATTTATTGTTTAATTTTACATTGTTCAATTTGGAAATTATGTTAATATTTTTTCTAGAGTCATTTAATCCTAAGTTTTTATTGAAATCATAAATAAAAATATTTGTATGGTGATCTGTTATATCATTTTTCCATATAATAGATTTAATTTTTTCTGTGTGTTTAATATTGCTCCATATGTGGTCCAGGCATGATGGCGATTGGTTTGCAAATTCTCTTGTGAAATTATTTACACATGATATAAAGTTCATTTCATTCATAGCATTTATATAATCTAATTTATTTTTACAGTGGTTATTAGGACCAATATTAATATTTAAATCACCTATTACGATACAATTTAGATGGTTTTTGTTACATAGTATTTTTTTTAATTCTTCTATAAATAAAGGTACATCAGAACTGTGTGTTCGATATATTGCGATTATATTGAATGGCATATTATTTAAAACAAAATTTAATGACAAACAGTTTGCTTTGCATATGTGTATTTCGGTAATATTGATATCAGTAAATTTTTCTTTAGCGTATACTACAATTCCACTATTTTTATTAATCTGATAATTTGTATTGTAATTTTTGTAGTTTGGGATGATTGGTATATTTATGTTTGCATGCATGTGCGCCTCGGATAGTATTATGAAATCTGGCTGTGAACATAATGTATTTAGGGATACCAAAAGTTCATCCATGTTTTTATTTATACTTCTAATGTTTAGGTGCAAGATTGTTAGTCTATTTATTATATTGTCATAGATCTTATTGCATTCACTGGCTGCTTCACATACGTATTCTTCTATATTTAGATTTTTATCAATTTCGCTTAAGTTAAAATTTTCCATTGTATTTATTTAGGTGTGATAAAATATGTATATAAAATTCTACGAGTAAATGAATAAGTAATAATGCTCATAATTAGTGTAACACTATTCTTGCTCGATTTCAGTTCATATCTAAAATTGTAGGTTTTGATTTTTTCTATAAGATTTATTTTATGTTTAGATAATACTCGGAGACATAGTGAGTGTTTGTTTAATTGACAGCAATAATTAATTTGATTCGTTCTTCTTTTTATAATAATTACAATAAAAAAAAGCGTTTGTAAGAATATATCAATAGTACAAGTGAACATATAGTGTAGAGATTTATTGCATATAGAATATTGGCAGCATGATATATGGATTAGTAATGTATATAATAATAATTTTGACAAATTAATATATCTATAATTAGACTTTAGTATTCTGTAATTTACTAGCATTCGATAAATGCAGTTGTGGATTGTTATTGTATTTTCTATTTTCTGGTAGGAATATACAAATGTAGAACGTAGATGTAATGAATTGTAAAAATAAACATAAAAGTGTAGTAAGTAGAGATGTGTTATCATGAAGAAAATATTTTGGTTTTTTATCTTATATAAAGAGAATGATTTAAATTTTTTGGTTTTAAATACATATATCCTGACTTTAAAGTATGTAGAATGATGAAAGATTTGTCGGTTTTTTAATGTATAGACTATATTATTATTATTTTTTATAGCTTGTGGATATTCAAAAGTACATGCGTATTTGTAAGACATTGAGAATAGATATGAAATATTTTTATAGACATCTTTAAAATTTATAACAATATTCCAGTTTTTGTTCCGTGAGAGCAGGTATTTTTTTGTAATATTGACAGTTCGTTTGATTATGGACATTTTTTTTTTAATTGTTAGTATCATTTTTGAATATTTCTTAGAATTTTCAGTTTTAATAGTAAGTATACTTGTTTTATATACTGGAGATTGATAGGGAACATCATGTTTTTTTAAAGAATATGTCATAGCATTATTAATTTTGTTAGTTTTTAAAATTTTGAAAGTGCAGGTACATGCATAATATATTGACAATAAACATGAGTTACTATGAAAAATATACCTTGAATCCAAATTAGTATTCAATTTTCTGTTGTGCGAATGCCAGCATTTTTTTATAATATAAACAGTTGGTTTTATCATTCGCATTATGATTGGTAGGAAATGACAGTTGAAATCTCTCATTTTGAAAAGTGCAGTTTACACACCTCGGTTGATTTGTTGAGGCACATTCTTTGAACAAGTGAGCAGCTCCACAGTGCGAGCAGGAAGGCGAATTGTTTTTCTCTTTCTGGTTGCAGTTTCTTGATGTATGTCCGTAACGTAGACAGAAGTAGCATTGTATTACTGGGCAGGCGTCGCCAACCGTAACTCGCTGGTAGCCAATGTTTATTTTTTCTTTATTTAATAGAATCTTCCTGGTTGTGCTGTCTACTTCTACTATGTAGTTAGCGGTGTCATTGTATTTGTTTTTAATTATTGCTTTTATGTTAAAAATAGAATTTTTTTCTGTTTCTTGCGTTACAATTTTGATATCCTCATTTTTGTTCAAGATATCGTCAGTAAAATCTTCTTTGATAAAGTCGTTGAAAATTCCCTTGAATATCATTGTTGGTTTTTTCTTTGTTAATTCTTTGCAGTCAATATCATGTAGATCTTTAGTAATTAAAGTTTGTAGTTTTTTAGCGTCTTCTTTATTAACACAATCGATTACAATTCGATTTTGGGAGATTTTTTTAATGCCTTCAATGCATATTCCTAATTGGCTGGTTTTAAAGTGCCTTTGAATTTTATTTTGTATTTCTGTTGATGTATCTTTATTTTTTGGAGTAATTAAGATACTGTACTTGTTTTTTATATTTTTTTGTTTTTTTATATCAGCAGGTTGATTATTCTCCAGAAAGCCCATTTTGGTAGCAACAAGGCTTATATTCCCTAGCAGTTCTGTGAGTTTTGGTGACAATCTCCCCATTTGTTCTTTTGTAAACTTATTGCTTGGGTCCATTATAGTATTTTGTAAGGAATTTATAATTTGGTTTGCCGCAGAGATGAAAGAAAAGGTGTCGCTGGTGTCCATGGTACTGCTTCGAAATGTAGAGCGGTAAAAGGTTTAGCGGCCCTGCGTGGACGATGTTGGTCGGCGGTCGAACGTCGTAGCACGTACACACACACACACACAAACTGAGTTCAACACTGGCCTATTACCGAGTAAATCGCTGTTTATCAAATGTTTTGAGAGCAAACTTTTTTTTCAAAAATTCGGATTTAGGTTATTACAGATGTGCTAGTACAGCTTGACACTTCTTTACTACACTGCTACTGCAATTCCGTATATATTAGTGCACTATTTTTTGTCAAATACGTTTAGAATATTTACTTGTTTGATTTTAAACGGGAACGAAATTCACAGCGTGTTTCTGTACAGCGGTATTATTGTTGTCACGAAAATAATTCAGTGTCAAAGCGATCCATTGCCCGCAACGCAACTAAACGCTCTCTGAGGTCTTCATAATAACGGAATCGCGTGGGCGCCGCATGATTTCATTTTCAAGCGGTTGAGTAACGGTAACCATCTAAATTATGCTCAAGTAAATAACACCCGCGCGGGAAGCGCACGATTCTAGAATCGCGCGATTATCGCCCTGTCTGAACGCACGCTAAACCTTTTTTATAGCACATACAGTCGGAACGCGAAACCGCTAATCATTGTTATGTTGGAGATTACTCTGGAATACTTGGTTTAAGAATTTCTGCAGTTGGTTGTTCCCACTACTTGTGAACACAACTCTACGGTGGTCCCTTTCACTACATCCTCAACCAACCGAGAAGCTCCGGGGGAGTTGTTGATCAGATAAATTATAAAAAAACTCCAGATATTTTTCAATTGAATTTTTCGGATTCGTAGAGTAGTACTGGATCCGAGTTCCAGAATTCTTAATCCAAGAATTTCCTTCGATATTGAATTACTGGAGATGCAGCTCCCAGGAACTTTTCCTTTGGAACTTTCCATCGTATATTTCCCCCTTATTACAACTTTAATTTTTAAATTCAACCGTAATTCTTCGACCCAATTCAATTCAATGGCTCGAACGGAATAAATGAACTTTCCATTAATTGGCATTTGATTGGCATTTAAACTAATTTGCATAAGGCTTTGAACATTTCAAGAATTCAATTATTGACGCCCGAATAACATTTCTTAATATCTTAAATTGTTATTCAAAACTTTTTCGAACCATGAAAATGTTTGGAAATATACATTTTCATAATAAATTATTCAGAAAACAGCAACTCATGGACTCGATTTAATCTTTTATGATTATAACACTTGTTTCTGTTAACAATCTGTTATCGTTAACATGATAATTGTCATGTTTCATGGACTTAACAGCTGTTCAAACGATCAAACAATTAATTAAAACGATATTATTGTCGTCCATGGTGTTAAAGGCTATACAAACAATACCCAATTCAGGATCTACCCGCTCTGAAATCGCAGGTAAACGAAGTAAAATAAACTGTATTGCGCTTCAGTAAGAAATGCCTTTTTTTAAATATCATTTATATTTTGTTAAAAAAAAAACAACTGCAAACCACAAAAAATTATTTCTTTTTGGCTGAACTTGAGTCCACGAGCGGAATGCAACAGATAATGTTTGTATACTATTTATGAAGTTCTGTGTTCAATACTATTTAATATCGCACATCAGAAGTAATCAACCCCTTGGGTATTTTTGTGCCTTTTGGTACACGGTATATCGGTAGCAGAATTTTTGTGTTCTTTACTGCACAAACTGAGACGGGCTCATAAAAGTCATTATATCTCCTTCTGTATCACTGTGAGATATTGATTAAAGCAGTGTGAGAAAGTAACAACACCGCGCTTTGCATTTGCACTTAAAAGTTTACAATAGAGACTTCAATTGTTATATATTCCAAAAAGTCATTGACCGCCATTGCTTGCGTATTTGCGAAAAAATGTTAAGTTTTAGGTTTTTTATTAACTATTTTTACATGACACGAAAAAAGTTCTGATAAAAACCTTTATTAATATAATACGTTTGTGTAATAAAGTGTGTTCTTTTTAGTTTCGTATAAAGTCACATTTTTACAGTTTATAAGAAAAATTGATATGTAAGTGCCTAAACAATCGTAAAAAAATTCGGCAATGTTTGAAATCAAAAATTTTGTATTTTATTACATATGTCTGTTTGTACGAATAAACTTAATATTAAAATCTGAAACAGTATTACTTCTGCTTTCAAACACAGTATTATATTTTGCGATTCATTAAAAAACAGCAAACCTGTTTAAAATTAATGCCAAACGGGAATATTTTCTGATACATCATGATTCCGACGGATAATTTGAAATAACTTGACGACAAAATCTCAGAATACCTCAGGGGTTAAAAAAAACAATGGGACTCAACTTTGAAAATTCGGTAAATTATGTTTCTAATTCGTACTAAACCACAATCGCATTTGAACTATATAGTGTTCGCTAAAATTCTCCAACACATAACGTGTAACAATAATCGCTTCATGAAGTAATAATTTCCCCGAAGTACTGCCAGAACATGTCTCGCGCCCTGTTAACAACAGAACACACTAATAATATTTACCACACTCGTGTAAAGATAGCTATACATCTTGTGTTGAGATAGGGCACAAGGTGTAACGCTACCAAAAGTTTTGTACCAAACTGTATTAAATGGGGATGATTTAGTTGTTACCTTACAAAACGACCTCAAGTACATTGCCAAATCGAACTTGTTATCCAAACTAGATGAAACATGACAAAATCATAATATTTGCCGAATTGAAAATATTGACAATACTCGAGTAATTTGAATTGCATAAGATTATGAAATGATGTATCAACCAAAGAGCGCTAAAAGAGACGAAATGGAATCGAGATAAATCCGTTCACGTAATAACGTTCGATATTAAAGTTTTTACGCTTTGCAACTTGGGAGAATTCATTATTGAAAGCATTCCTTTTGGACTGGTATAAATTGATTACCTCTGTATCTATTTGTGTATTTAGATACTTTAATATTATAATACATTATCTACTTCTTGCGAACTGGGTTGACTGCAAGAAATAGAATTTACCTATAAGCAATACCATTTGTTCTTTCAGTTCAATAAATGCTTTTTTGCATTTGAAAATTTATCGTTTTTAATTTTATGATGATTTCAATAATTTTTGTGATGAATTTGGACTAAACACCTCAATGTGTTTTATTTAAATCATTACACAGATCGAGGATTACTGTGTGCCTGTGCCTGTGCCTATTTATTATTTACAGTTTTTCTTGTGCAGGCACCCATCTTGTACACTCTAAATATAATTTTAAAATGCTCTTTGTGTATACTCAAGAACGTATGTCACAGCAAATTTTCGTTATAACTATACGCGATTTTCCTTTCGGAAAAGTCATATCATTGTAGATGAACTAATTAATATGTATGGGTTTTTTCTATAGTTATTGCCTGAAGATGCCTAAGATCGAAGATCTACGACTGACTGTAACCTTTATTGGAATTTCTGTATTGGTAATCAAGTAAATAATAATACCTTATCTAAAAGAGAACTGCTTGCTGTGTGTCTCATTTTCGTTTCCAAATTTATATCTAGTATAAACCTTTTAAGAACTTATTTCTATTACATTGAGGACACTTTACAATACATCTAAAACTTAATCTTTATAGTATTTAGGCACTAGCCACGAAAAGCATCAAGGCTTTTAGGTTCTTTAACATCTGTCGGTAATTCATTAAAAATGTTAAATCCTTGAAAAAAGAGATTATTTTGAGTTCCCGACAAATTTGTTTTTGGAAGTCTAAAATCTCCAGAGCTCCTAGTGGGAGAACGAGTGTATTGTTGCATCTAGTCTGAATCTTTCAACAACAGGTGTAGCTGGATTTTCCTGGATTTATCATCTAATTTAATAAAAGAAATATTATTCTTATCACGTGAACATCATTGTCTATATTAATTATTGTAAATAATTTTAGAACTATAATAGTAAACTATCATTTTTTCATGTCCAGAAGTTTGTCAATACCATGTTAAGTTTTCTTATTTGTATCAATTTTCGGAATTCGGTTGCACAGTGAAGAAACACATTTCGGTAATAGTCCCTGAGGGAGCTGCCTAATATTGATCTTTCCATTTCTCGATGGGGCGTTTTGGTTTTATGGCCAAATTTTGACGGGAATGCGGACGATATAGAAATATATGGGGGGTGAAAATGATTTAAGAATTTTGGAAGATCAATTTGACGAACTTTTATTAATATTTCTAAATAAGATTTTCGAGATTGCCAAGCTTATATAAAAACTTATTTTCCCAGTCATTTTTGACGGGTTTACTTCACAGAATATTCTGCCAGCTTTCATGATTTTCTAAAATTCGAACTAAACGTAAATCATTGACTAAAATAGAATGTATAGCAATAGATTTTTTTTAACTGAATTTGCAATAGCATTCAATACGCTATTTTTTAACCTTTGGACGGTCATAAATGTTAAATTTGCAAGTTCAGTTGAAATGTTTCCAAATTTTCCTAAATGGAGCCGTATTTATTACATATATGGGATTTCGTTGTTTTTTTTTATCCAATGTCGAACGAAATTGGCCTCGCTGAACTGTTGACCCGTGCATATTTCACATCGAATTACAAGATATCGACTTACGCCATGCATGTTTATATTAACTGCTGTTCTGTTTTGTCCGATAGAAGAGGAACTCGCCGCACTAATTGAAAGTCGGTCAATTTTGTTTACCGTAAACGACAATCTTGTGCATTGTACTTTAATTGCTGGTTAACCAATATTACAAAAAGCACTACTATGAACCGTCGTCCGGCGGTAGTCTACTGTCTACTCAATTCGTCTCCGTCGGGTATTTACGTCCGGGTGTTCTACGCTCCCGTGACAATATCCTAGTTGAAATATTATAACGAAAATTATCCAGCTTAGATGGAGATTATGGGCTTATACGACGATGCGAGGTACCGTGGCAAATTTCCAGGGTCGGCCGGATCTGTGTTCGGGCTGTTGGCATTTCCCTTCCCGGGCGCTCCAGATAATTAGTTATTTATGTGGAGATTTCTCAGTCGTAATCTACGGTTGAACAATTCATTTATTTTTTAAATACACGACTTGAAAATCTGAGCGATTTTATAATAAAAACGCCATGTTTTTTTACGAATTAGAGTTAGATATAATGTTTGGTGATTCTGGTCTAATGTCGGTTATTATTTTAAAATAAACAATTTTAATTTATTTAAAATCAAATTTAATAATTATTAAGTTCTGCAAGTATTTTTGTTTTTGTTACAACTGTTTCGGCTTTCAGTGTCATTTTCAAACTGTGGTTTTAGCCACGTTTAGACGACTTATTTATATGATTCTATTTTACCCTTCTCCCAATTTAAAATGATTTATTACTGGTTAAACCGATTTACTGATAAAATAATTGTGACGATACATTTCATATTCTGTGGGGGTATTTTGATGTTTGTTTTCCCCACATTAATGTTATCTTAATTGTTTAATAATGATGTAGCAGTTATTAATTTATTTAAAAATACTTGCAGAACTTAATAATTATATTATTAAATTAGATTTTAATTGAATTGTTAAAAAAATTAAATGGAGTTCTACGAACTAAACACAAAAACCATGAATAAATAAAAAATCGTTTATTGTGTTTAGTGATCTGTAAACTGATTGTTACATTTGGATTTTTGATGTATGTACTTTCTCCATAAAAGAGTTATTTAGTGATTACTTTTTTATGATTAAATTAAAGTAAACAATTTTCTGTTATAATGTATGTTTAACGATCTGCTCCGTCCCTGTGTCATCGCAAGCAAGGGTTGCCTGGTTGTATGGATGTCGCCGCTTTTCCGGGAGTTCCTACCGTCAGGTTATCACCATTTATCTCCCGGCCCCACTCCCCCTGAACTACAGTCTACCCGGTGCAGTACACACCTGCCGTAGACCGTACACTGTTCTACACTGTAGGTACTGTGCACATACACAGACTGTAGTCTACACCTCCACGGGGGAGAGGGGGGAGGAGGAGCAGCTCACCGGGGCGTTTATGAGCAGCTGATTATCGGAGATTAATTTGGCTCGAGATCATCATTTACTGCGGAGATGATTAAAAGTCTGTCGTAATTCTTCAAGTGTACCTAATCTCATTATGGACGCCCCTCGCAGCGCGCTAGCGTGACGTACTTTTGTAGCTCTTTCCACAGACACATTGTCATTCATCTTTGGGTACTGTATTCTAAATAATGAGTTATTATTATTTATACTTACTATGATTGTTATTATTGCGACGTTATCACGGCTCTCTTTAATTATTTATGATCACACAAACATAACTTCGTTAAAATATAGAAATTCTAACTTTAGTTGACTGTAAGTAATGAGACACCAAACAGGCATAAGAAAAGCAAGGGTATTTGGAAAAAAATATAAATAAAAGAAAAACTATTTTTCGGCGATACTATAGTTTTTCCGATGAGCCAACAATATTCTTTCAAAATATCGATACTTTCTTCACCCGTAATTTAGTATTGTATCACATAGAATTACAAGATGATCCTTAGTATTCTGTTGTATTATTACAAAGTGTTTTCGCAAGTAACAAATCCCGGATTGAATCCCACAAAGTGCAAATATCGCATTCCCCTTCGGGAACTTGTTTCAATTTGTTTGTTACATTCGTTAAGGTTTGTTAGATGTTATCTATTAAATAAAACCCTAGTACTAAATGTAATGTACCTCCTAATCTGGCCACCCTCTGTTTAGAGCAAAAGTAAAGGAACCCCAAAGGTTTTAAGGAAGTATATGGAGTACAATAGAAAATATTTGCGACGAGAATTCGGAATATTTTAATATCAAATTTGCATAATATAAGTTACACTAATCATATCATTGAACATAGATTATCCTGGATTGTCTGGGTGGAAATTGTTGAGTGGAAAGTTCTAGAATTATTAATTCCTTGGTTATTATTTCAACAAAGAAAATTTCGTAATGATTTATACGTCCGGGTACGTATTCATTCGAGGACTTTCCAAATTTCTTATCTTTAGCTTCACGAATGAGTCGCTAATTCAGTGCTCAATTACTTCAGTCGTATTCATAATTCCAGTTATAAATTTCCATTGTAATTTGGTTGATTCGCGAGGTCGATCACCCATAAGGTCAAAGTCCCTAAAACCACCCCAGCCAAATACAAAGTTGACGTGATCGTTGAGATTTGTGACATTATAATTTCGAGTAAAGTTTAGATCGTGGATAAGGAAAGTAGGCCTAACATTTCCATACAATTATAAGAAAATGGTGCACGGGTGTAATAAAGCTCCTCGGGAGTGTAATAAGAATAAGAGACGGCCGAAAAGCCTCCTACCGCCATGATACACATTTTATTATTCAAATATGCTCGCGGGCATCGTTCTTCTCATTTCATTTAGCGACCGTCTCTCAGCGGTTTTTATTTTCCTTTTTGCAAGCCTCCCTGCTCGTATACTATCCCGCCCGCCTCAAAACCACCCCCTTGTGTTTTTATTTGTCTCTTTAAGAGATTTCCCCTTTCTTTCATCCCTGTGTTTTCCTTCTCAGCTTAAATACACTTTTCGTCGTCAGCCGACCTGTCTGCCCTACAAAGCGGTCGCCTGCAGCCCAGTTCTTGAGCCGCGGGTTTTTTTCGCCTTGTTTTTGTATCCACAACCGCCGCTTTAATGCCCACCGCCTCGGTCGGCTGGCCTTTGTGTGGCTGCTTGGCGGATGGCAGGGTGGCTGGAAGCAGGGCCAGGGGCAGCTCGGCAGGAATGCTGGCCGCAAAGCGCGGAGGGCCCGACCGCTCGAGAGGCACAGGCACGCGGTAAACAAACACTTCATTGATCCGGCTAAACGGAATCCGAGGAATTCTCAAATCTATTCTCTATCGCAACGGCACTGTGCCGAGAATGCGTTAATTTATAACTTCGCAGTGTTATGCAATTATGGTAATGTGCAATAGATAATTTGAATACATTTGCTAATACAGTAAAGTTTAGACTTCCAAAATCGTCCTCGTATAAAACTACATATTATTCAGATTTATGTCTTAACCCCTGGTGCAATTTTTGGAGATATTCTTCAGACACCAAACAACCGTATCATCTTTTTGGCAGATATACTTGCATATCCCTGCCTGACACGGTCTCATAAAATGTATTCTGTCTCATTTTGTATCACGGTTAGAAATATGATTTAAATAGTGTTCGTAAGAGAGAATACCGTGTTTCCATTTTGGATTCTAAATATTACCATAAAAGCTCCTGAAAATTTTGTGAAACAATATTTGAAAAATATTTGTCAGGTGTTGCAATATTTTAAATAAATATTTTAATATTAAACGAAAAAAGTGAAGCTGGCTTGATACAGCGATGTGGTCACACATTGCTAGCTGAGCTATGCCACGTGAACGCCCATTTTCAGGATGCTTTATCAACTCGTTCAAGCGCTTGCGACGGTTTGAAGAGTGTGAAAAGCGGCAGCGGTGTGTGGAGAGAAACGTGCGTAACGTGGCCGCCGTGGGCCCCGCTCGCTCGGCCACGCTCGGCCGGCGCATCCGCTGCAGCCCACGCGTATGCCTGACGTAACATACCCACGCAGCCGTGCGTAGCATGCCCGTGGCCCACTGTGTAGATATGTATGGCAGCTTATAGGGAACGAAGCTAAAGCCACGTGTGAAACGTAGCCGTGCGCAGCTGTCTGTGGCTCGCCTTTATTACAGTTTACCCGATAAAATCCATCGATAAGATGGAGAAAAAATGCTTTCGTTAAAAATTTTAATGTTTTTAATTGCATTGTCGGTTTGTAATAATAACATCTGAAAGTGTCTTTCAAGAACAGTATTTTATTTTGAAATACATTTGTTCAAAACAGATCATTTACCTGGAATCAAATGTAATGCGAATAATGAAATGGCTTTAGCCGTGTTTGGTGACCAGATCTGAATTTCCAGGTACTTCCCCATCTCCTTCCCATCCCCATTACCTTCAACCTCACAACATACCCCAATTGGAGATGCCACAGTCTCTTGGCTCCAGACGGTTGGGAGGTGTTAGGACTCTTGTGCGGTATTCACATAAAAAAATGTGAAAATATTTTCCGCGGAATCTGTATTTTGACGATCATATATTGCAAAAAAAATTTATCTCGTTATCAGAACTGGTTTTATTTTTATTTGTATAGTTTATCTTACAAGGCCGAACCTTTTAATATGTCTCGACTTCTGTAAATATGTAATTACTAATATAAATTACCAAGTATTATGATCAATTAACAATTCCAAGGGTTGAGGAATTTTTTAACACGGCTCATAATATGATCACCGTTTGAATGACCTGGTGACGCCCGTGTGTACTGCTGTCACACAGCTGATACACTACACACACACAGGTAGGGGGCTCCGTTAGATCATTGAGGCCTAATGAACCAGATCGCGGCAATTTTGACCAAATGGGTCACTACCGATAAAGCCGCACGGCGGATTGTTGTTTTGATTGAAAATTGAGAGCCCATTAAATCGTTTTCTCGTAGAAGGAAAACCTATTTGTTTGCTTCGTTTGATGGATATATTATTTCATTGTTGGCTAATTTGCTATAAATATGCCATTGGAATTTAAGTAATGTTTGAAGGTAACTAGGTTGTAAGGTTCTCTTATTTGATATCACTGTATCTTTTTAGTCGTTTTTATGTTAACTGAACACGGAACTAACAGTGCAACACTCTTGAGGGATTTTTCACAACACAGCGCTGTAAACCTGATTAAAAACCCCTTTAGTATTTTTTTTCTAGTGGTGTTTTTTTGTTAGTTTCAAAATAAAACATTTATTAGGAATGCGTATTCCAAGGCATAAATCAAACCGAACCGAATTACCAATAATTTGAAGTGGTTTTAAATAAATTAGCAATACTCATTTTGTCCGTGTAAGTCCATCAACTGTACATCAACGGTTATACTAAAAACGTTGTGAAAATTTTATTCAATTGATAAACGACCGTATTTGTGAAAACCTTGCTAAATGAAAAGTAAAATAGAAACTGACATAAAATAGTTTATAGAACGATACTTTAAAATGATAGGTACATTGCTTATCCAAAGGCAGGGTTTGATTATCTGTGGTGTAAACTTGAAATAATAATAATTACTCATCGAATTTAGGAATGTTTTGAAAGGTATTTTAAATGTTCTATATATATCTTCATTTTGAAGAAATCTGAATTTTAGAAATTTGATAAAATTACCTATTAGATTTTTGTATTTGAAATATACTTTAATATTTAAAAATGTGCAATATTTTAAATTCGAACATCAATAAGTTGAAAAAAAACGTTTACCATAAACATTTTGATCAAAACGTCGGAAAACAAATTTCAGATGCATCAAAATTCAAAATACGGTCAACCGCGGCTTCAATCTCATAATGCGCATGCGTAAAGTCTTTGCTAGATCCAAAAAACTTTGTTGCCAAATAAAAAAAATAAAAAAGAGTTATATATATTTTTTACTAGTACCAACTCGAATCTAAACTTTCACAAGTTTTATACAATGTGTAACAAAAACACCTTAGTAAGGCTGTTAATCGCAGGCAGACGCATAGTTCCCCAAAATGTTAATGTAGTAATATGAATGAGCGCAACTTAATAAAGTAAAGTGCAGATAAGCGCCCTCCGCCCGAGCGCCCTAACGGCCCCAGCCGGCCCCCGAACCGACCCGCACCGGCCCGCGAGGAGCTAATGAACCGGCCAGCAGCCCTGCCAAATGGCCCGTGATTGCCGCCGCTGCCGCCGGTTGCGCTAATTGCGTTACGGCGGCAAAAAAAATCGCCAAATTACGTTCATTATTTAAAATTTAATCCCGCTATTAGGGAGCTTCGCGGTCGTTCAAAGGACGCCCAGAATTCTCCGCGGACGGAGCGAAGCAGAAGCCATCATCTGCATTAAACTTTAATTTCTTAAGTGAAAAGCGGATTGTCGTGTTTTTATTCTGTCTTCCAGCGCTTCGACGGCGTACGTAGTCGATTTTATGATGTACGAGTATTCATGCACTTTGCTAAAACCACTCAACCATTTTCCTAAACTGAATTAAAGACAATCTAGCTCTTAAATTATATAGTACGTGCTACCTGTGATGAATTTCCCATTTTACAGTATTAAATGGTTGAATGTGTGTTGGGTTGTTACCTTCTGTTTTAATTATTGACAGTTCTTGATTTTCTTTGTTTTTATCCGTGGATATAAGTTTATTTTAGTCTTATTTTTTAAAAACAAAAACCTTTAGTATAATGGAAAAGTTTTGTTCGTCCGTGTAGATAACTCGATCATAACTCTCGCATCCTTTCCTCGGGTAAGATAGTTTTCTCAAGTTATTTATCAGCCGCCCCCTGTCGACCGCGCCCGGCGGCTGCGCCTGCTCTGAGGGAGCTTCGCGCTATACTGCCGTGGTAACTAAAAACACAGTGTCTTCCTTGAGAGTCTCGGGGAAGACACTGTATTTTTAGTTACATCGGCAGTATAGTAGTAAGACCACCAAACTCCGCACATTTCACGTCTCAGTATCTGGGAATAAATTAGCAGATAACTAAATTAACCGTTTCCGCCCAAATTCGCCAACAGTTCCTTCACAATACACAACTTCGCAGCTTAGATAATTAGCATAAACAAGGTATTAACGAACAGCTGAGAATTACATTGTATGAGCGATAAAGTAGCGCGAGAATAAGCGCTACTACTAAATGCTTGTTAAACAAAACGTAACGTACTTATTACATACGGGAAACTATTTGAATGATGTATTATTTTGTCGACAAATTGATTACCATAGTCTTACGGTATTAGTCGCGCAAACAATATACGAGTAAAGTTTTACTACTCCGATTCATTTTTAATATACGCATAACTGTATAAATAAAGGAATGTTTAATTATTTGTCCCTTATAGAATCAAAAACTACCACTGTACCGATTGCACTGAAGATTTCAAAGTTGGTTCTTATTAGTGTCAGGAGTGTTTAGAGAGTAGTTTGAATGATATAAAAAGTCGGGGATGCCCGATGAAGACTTGACGCATTATCTCTTCATTGAAATTAGATACGGAGTCGGATTAAAGTCGAAATAATGTAAAAATGTGGATTTCATGATATTTCGTGAAGTGAGTGGTAAAAAAAAATCGGGACGCCCAATAAAGATTTGAATCAAATAATTATTTGTGGTAAAATGAGTCGTACGTGATGAACGAAGAAAGAGGTGTAAGGAGAATGTATGACTTGAAAGTGAATGGTTGAAGACATGACACGATCAAGTGAAACAAATACTTACTACAATACAATAATATTATTATACCTTACCCCAAACTAAGTCTCCGAGCAACGCCGGCTAGGCTACACGTCAGCTAGTATTATTTAAATAACACTTCGTTTCAACTTGATTACTGCAAAAGGCCTTACACACCTCGGCAATAAGACAATATTACAGAACACCAGGTCATCCAACAAAAATTCTACTAAAAATTAGAAATCTAGAAACAAGACTAAAATTTTTAGCAAACAAGAAGGTGATTTCAAACCGTAAGAAAATGATATTCCTAGGAGAATCATTAACTTTTTATTGGTTGAATATTAAAAGGCGCCGAAAATATTCACAGCATTAAAAATTGATATTGATTTAGGATAAAAATACTGAACATGACATACAGAACCTAATTTAACTATAAAAAATTCATTAAATTCTGAAGTTTTCTTTACTTTGGAGTTTAAATTTTTTTTAAACTACACAAAACCTCCCCCCCCCCCAGGCTCACACAGATTATTTCCTTGAATCACTAAATAAGGAAGCCGTTTTATGTGGGAACATAAATATTAATACCTTGGATTTAAAGCATATGAAAACTCAAAAATACATCTCACTTTTGGCTAATCGTGGAATTTAACCTATAAGAGTTTCTACTACCTTTCAAGCTTTATCGATCATATTATGAAAATCTACTTTTGAACCACAAGGACCTGTCTTCACTGCTAATATAATAGATCATGGGGCAATATTGCTGAAATTTATGAGTTTTAGATTAAAGAAAATAACCAATGATAATGGAAAAATAACAACCGTCACAGATAACAATCAAGGTCAAATTAAAGGAGAAATCATGGAAGTCCTGTCATCACAAAATGTTAATTCTGCTGCAATTTTTTTTTTAAATGAGTGGAAAGTTGTTAATAGTAGTTATGTTAAAATATATAAAATATGTTTTTTTTGTCACCTTTAACCTAAATTAATTACTATATATATATTTCAAGTTTTTCTTCTACATTCCATCTTTGTTCTTTTAAATTATTAGCATTAATGAATTAATTAAAATATGTTATTTCACATGGTCACCCTACATGTTTACTACTTTTTAGAAATAGGTTCCTTCAGCTTATAGGTACCCATTATTCATGCAACAATATTGTTCTTTCAATATACAAATTACTTAGTGTTTTTTTTTATTATTTTGTAAAATTATTAACCTCGACACCGGCTAGTCCTAGTGAGGTTAATAATTAAAAAAAAATAATTTAAGACCATGTTAAAAAAGAAAAGTACTCAAATAATTAAATTGAATGAAGAATTGTTGAAATTCTATGAACAATCTGTGTGTTTAGTCGTCAAATCACAATTTGTTTGGTGGTTAATTCTTCTTTTTACCGAGTTTGAAGCTTGATCGAGAAAGTAGCAATGAAAGCGTAACAGCTCGACCATTAAATACCTACAGTCCTTACTGAACTTCAATTAATTGGTGAATTCTCTCTTTTTTCTGCTTAGATTCGCAATTACAACCCGGGGGTCAATTTATGAAACTTTAATGCTTATACGTTTCTCAATTAATTTTGATAAATCCTTCCCCAGAGCTACGTTTATCGGATGGGTATTTCAATTGTCGGTGGAGCTGTTTGTTTAGCAACGCAATTGCGTAATTATCACTGTTCCAGCTATCGGGTATCGCCCTAAAATATTATTTATTTTGCTCTTTAACGATATGGTCATTTGAATTTACGTAACTGTACAAGTAATTGATTCTCGCAATGTAGAATCTCTTTGGCTTTATTAATTTAACGTTAAAGTTATATCAAATCACCTATGTTTATATAGCGTCTAAGTCTCTGAAACGATTTATGTTATGTTAAGTTGTTTATAATTGCGCGAAGCCTCTAGGACTGTTCTCATTCCCACGAGACTGGGCTTGAATAAAAACCTAATATCAGCAAACCTTACTACCGCCCCAAGGTTATCCCATCCCACTTCCCCCGTCGTCAGAGAGGTCCCTCTGTCAACCAGCATAATCTAGTCACCAACTGACAAATTCAGTCCTTACGCAGAAAGTAACAAATCACCCCTTATCTGTTTTACTGAAAGGGGTAGAAATCAAATGACCCACGACCGTAGCTGCCTGTTTAGAGCCAGCTGTTTTAGTAGATAGATGTATATTATTATGTACCTACGGTGTGCATTATTATTTATTTGTACACAGTCCTGAGATACATGACGTATTATAAAAGTAAGGTAAAATTGGTCCTGTTTATTGCGTGTATTTTTTTACGAGTCACAAGTTTGTTTTGAAAATACCAGTGCGGATTAAATTATCTGTCTTGAATTCCCTAATGCTCATTTCATCTAATTTCCATCCGTGATTTTAACCCGATAGTTTGTCAGGTCGTTTTAGCGAACCGCTTTAACTCGAATTGCGCCTCTTCGCCTTTATCATCACGTTTATCATTTAAATTATACCCACTATCTTGAGTTATATTTGAGAGAGCGCGTTTTGATGTTCATTTATAATGCAGCCATTCGCGTAATATGTAATAAGCATGTTTTAGTTTTATGCCTCCAGGTAGTATATTTTCTGTATTGTTATCTGTTTTATTTGATCCATTATTTAGTTTATATAGTTCATCATGGCATGTTCGAAGTAAATATAAATAGTAAAAAATCTAAAACTTGCCACAACGCATGCTAAAGATCTTTTGTTTGCCAATATTATGCAGCAAAATATCTATGGAAACTGTAATTAAAACACAAAAAACTTTAATACAAAAAAAACGTAGGCTTTTGGGGTCATATATTACCGGGTGTCCATATTTTATAAAAATATTAATATCTTTTTTTTTCTGTCATGCGGAAATACGTATTTTTTACGTTAGAAAGAAAAATAATAATTCTTTCTAGTTTGCCTCGAATATTTATACCGGATTTTCATATTTCACATCACTATTGTAACCATCGGCTTAACTTTAAAAAATCTTTCATATTTTTTATCATATGAACGAGATAAAAGTGAAGTTACAGTTTTCTTACAATATTCCCCAAACAAAACGAATGTGTTTTTGAAATATCTTCGAGTTTTGAGTTGAGTTCTTCTTGAGTTCTCTCAATTTTTCTAAGATTGGAATAAAACATTTAGTACAAATGTGGTTAATCGTTTTTGACAACATTTTTCACATTTGTTATTAAAATTTTATTATTTAGAAATAGTATTGTTTTCTGTAAATGCTAGCACCGGAAAGATAATTTTATGTAGTTTCTAAAACAGTATTTGTTTTTACGGACAATTAAAAAATGAGATGTATATAGCGCATTTGAAATACAGAGAAAACATTCCATTCTGAAATAAAGTACTGATGGGTTAAAGTACCTATTCACACCCCTACAAATTAAACACTAAAACAATGTGGTATTTTTTTCTATTAGAACTTTAATTCGTTGAACTTTACAAAATGAGACTTACCAATAGAACACGATATACATTTCTTTCACAAATGCCTGAAACAAAAATTATCGCTTTAGTTAGTTACTCATCAGTTATCATCATCAATTTAATCCCATTGCTCTATAAAAACGTAGATAAATCTCCGATGTTTTATTTTTATGCAGAATTGTGACCTGTCTCTTTAATTCATCATATCAGTTAACGTTAGAAAGGATTCCATTTTGTTGCCTCGGACGCCACATCAGATTTAACCATTTATTTAGTATACCAAATTTAAATGCGAAAATACATTAATGGAACGTATGCACAGCACAACCACAGCACCTTACGAGATGCATTACATTATGTATTGAATGTATGTTTTTGAGCCTTGAATTCTTTTTCTGTAAAATTACCTCAACAACATGTTAAATTCTTAGCGTGGTGGACCAAAAAAATATGAAATCTTACATGAGTCCCAATTGCTCCCAACTGTCTAGAGCCAGTGAGACTATTGAGGTATGTTGTGACAATTGAGGTATGTTGTGCGGCTACAGGTAGTGGAAGGGGAAGGATACGGGACAGAGGAAGGTGGGGAAGTAACTGGCTATTCAGATCTGTTCACCAAACACGGCCAAAGCCATTTTAAGCAACGTTTCAATTCTGAATGGTGGTCTTATACCAGGGCTATGTGAGAGTATCTTCCACTGTGGAACGTGCCGCAAATTTAATATTTATTATTTTAAAATGAGTAATTTGTGAAATAACACAAATTAATCAAATAAAATTTTCTTGCGCTTCCCGTGATTTGAATTCGCAACCTCCTGCTTGGCAGTCGAGAGCCTTACCCCTCGACCACGTAGGCCGTCAAATTAGAATTATTGAATTAGTTAATTCATTAAATAAGATGTTAGTATAAAGTATGTGTTTAATTCTGTGTTTAATGTGGTTCTGCAGCTGAGATCTCCGTAGCCTATGTGTAAATACTTGTGTTGTTTATGAGAAAGGGAGATTACAATCGATCAGCGGTACGCCTTTATCAGGCAGCATTTTGTTTAGTATAATCATAATGCACCAAGATTGCGCAATGAGTGACTGATGCACGATTGGCATCGAGCCCCTAAGCTACAAGATCTCGCCCAGACGCTGCAGCAGCGCGGTCGCCCCCGCCCCCGCTGCATTACATTACGCCGGTGCAATGCAGTGTGTAGTGTGCAGTGTGCAGTGTGCAGTGTGCAGTGTGCAGTGTGCAGTACCGCTCTGGGCGGCGGTAGGCCTCAATCATCGGTCGGTTACGAGCGCTTTACACTATAGGAAACTGCACACGTCACGTTTTCACACTTCATATATCATCCAAAGGCTAGCTTTAGACTTGTAAGTTTTTTCGTAAATTTACGACTTCTAGTCAATGGGCATATTGCATTTTGAAAATCCAATATGCCCATTGGCTAGAAGTCGTAAATTTACGAAAAAACTTACAAGTCTAAAGCTAGCCGAATAGGAGACAATAGGAAATAATCCAATAGTATTTAAATACAAAGGATGAAAAACTCAAATATCATATATATTTTTTGTCGCGGGTTCAAATCCCGGTATGCGTATGCAAATTATATTTTAATATTTTGTTAATTAAAAATAATATTTAGGTACTATACTTGCGGCACATGTAAGACCGCCATTCAGAATTGAAACATGGTTTGAAATGACTTTAGTCGTCTTTGGTGACCAGATTTAAATAGCCAGGTACTTCCTCACCTTCTTCTCTAACATTTCTTTCACATCCCCACTACCTTGAGCCTCACAACGTATCCAAACTGTGAATGCCATAGTCTATCTAGCTCCAGACGGTTGGGAGCATGTGTGACTCCTGTGTGGTATTCACATAAAAAAAGGATATACGTATGACGAGTTTCACATTGCACGTTTTAAGAGATATCTGGGTAAGCTTATTTTGCCTAGCCGTAAAACTAACCTGGAAATCAGCTTCTAGAGGCTCCTTATTATCTTTATCTCCTCGGTATCTTTTCAAAATTTCTTTTCAAAATGCTTTATTTGGCCAGTATTTGTAATTGGCACAATTACATCTAATGTCAGTGACAATCGGTAAACCCATTTTTAAAGGGTCTTTATTAATCGCGATTTCTGAAATTGTAACACTCGAGTTTATTCAGTTAACCTTTGACTTTAAATTTTAATTTGATACCTTATAAGAAGAGTCCCAACTGCCCGAGGCCAGGGAAGCTACCCGAGGCATTCTCTATTCGTGGCAGAGAAAGGAGAGAGATAGTGTTGGTAAATATCTGGCAGCTTAAATCTGGCTAAAGCCTTTTCAAGTATTACCTAGCGTATTCGATTTTTATTGTCATCATTTATCGTTTTCACTTAAAGTTAAAGGGTTTTTGGTGAAGATCGACAGCCCTGTGCCAGAGACCAGAAGATGTAGCATCAGAATATTGCGGCTCACCGCTTCGGCCTCTCTCGCACACCGCATCAGAATTTCAAGATGCTGTGGCCATTCCAGATTATGTACCCAGTGGGGTAGTGACCGCCCGGGGCCCGTGCCTTGAGGCAACCCGCGCCCGAGCAACAAAGTAAATAATGCCCGAAAAAAATACGAATACTTCAAAGTTTTTTTTTTCGCCTGCGGCTTCACTTCCGCAGGCAACAGGGTTGGCGCATTCGAATTGTTTGCTTATTCAAAGAACCCTTTGATATTCGCCTGCGGCGCTTTTTTTTACTAAACTTGACAAACGCGATTTTAATCCAAAAAGGATGCGTTGCTCCGTTATTTCCATGATGCATAAAATTTTCGGCTGCGGTACAAATTTTATCAGTAATCCAATCAATGGTTATTATTGCTATTAGAATGTAATAAATATTATGTCGATTTTCAATTTAGGGTTAGATTAGCTTAAGTTAACAACCATAGAATAAGGAAAAATACTAGAAATGCGATATGGGCGTGTTTCGTGATCCAAAAGTCTGCCCATTTGTTTCTTAAATTTCAAATACAGAAATTCGTTTCATCATAATTATGAAAATTTTATTTCATTCCAATAGAATGGAGTCATACGATATCAGGCAGTTAAGAGAGACAGAGGTAAAAGATAAGTGTCTCGAGGTTTCTATTTTATTTTGTTCACTGTTAACGCACTCTACACGAAGAAAACTTACTGACGTAAAATGTTGCGAATTTATTAAGAATCTCTTAAAATAACGATGTCGCAACACGTCCTCAAAAAAATTCGAATATTTTCGCATTTCGTCATTGTGTATTATCAGGACAAATGCAGATGAATGAACGCGTGTTCCGATATACTGGGAATATACAAAAAAAGTTTAACAAGAAACGGCCATACTCATTTTTCTCCGTGTAAAAATTACCCGTTTTTCTTTGCGATTGGCAGGTCGTAGCTACGCCACTGAATACCATATACGTAATGGGGTGAGCCTCCGTAATATTATCATGGCCGTGGGTTATTTTGGTACAGTCGTAAATGAATAATTTCGGATAAACTGGCTACCATAACTAATTGACAAAAGATTCAGAAAATTTTTACTTCATTAAACTGAACGATTGGTTAAAAATCAGTGAAATGCGCTTTCGGTATCAAACATTACCAGTCAGGTTAGTAATCAAACCAGACTACTTACACGTCACATTGTCAATTCTTCTTATTTAAAGGTCTGAGTTTAGTTTCCACGAACTTATTTGTGCAAGCGCCAGTGAAATTTTTTTCATAAATTGAAGCTTTACCAGACTCTTCGACTTTGATCAAGATTTGATTGAATAATACGGAACAAACGGTATTTAAATTATTCATAGCTCATGATCGCTATTACAGTTTGAGCTGAAAAAAGTAATGTTGATCTGAAAATTTCAGATGGAAAAGCTTTACCAATTTCATGACGCCTGAGCTCTCTGATCGAGAGCTTTGCAAATAGATTTTACACTTATTCTCATCTGACTGTTATTTTAATGATTAGTGTGTAGATGATACAATGTGTTTATAGAATAGCGCCATCATATTCATTTTAAAACGTGTTTTTTCATTATTATTATTTATTTTTAATTTTTTTCGTAGGAAGCAAATACTTTGTGATTAGACATTCTATATTTAAATAAAATACTTTGAATAACCACGGTTTTTTTAATTAATTTTCACATCTACCAGTTTCGCTTCAGTCAAGCTTCATCAGGATATTAGTATTTAAAGACTTCCATAAATACTAATATGTCTGATTAGAATTTGTCTGAATATGAATTTGGTCTTCTCTTTTTCTTCGGTCGTCTCTGTCTATTATATTTTACTTAATATGTTATATTCTGTCTCCCTCTGTCCTCCTATATATAAGCCCATTCTCTGTCTTAGTTTTTAATTAACATCCTGATGAAGCTTGACTGAAGCGAAACCGGTAGATGTGAAAATTAATAAAAAAAACGTGGTTATTAAACAAAGTATTTTATTTAAATAATAATATTTGTCTGATTTACATAGCGCCGTTTTCGTGAAAAAACATCTCAAGAGCGCTGTACAAATGTATACATTGCATAATATATAGTGACTTACATGTAAGACCTATTTAGTGACTTAACTACTGACTTAAAAACTATTGCCTTACACTGGCCTTACTTTTAACTTTTATTTCATAATATGTCAATATGTATCTGCTGACAAGCTACAAAAAGTTTGAATTAAAATGAAGAAAAAATTTTTATCAAGTTTCATTTGTAGAACTCCATTTTACACACCCACAGTTTGATAATGCCTTCTGAAGGCGAAACAGCTGTCACGCGTAATAATAATTACGCGGTAGAACTTCTTTATAAATAAACTCATTTTTTATTGTATGAATATGATTTTTTTAATAAAATTTAAAATGGCGCCACAAAGTATTTTTCAAACTATTGAAGAGGCATAAAAAATATACACTAAATGTAAATTAAAATATTTTTGGTTTTAAGGCGATGCCATACGTAGTAATGCAAAATCATGTGTTTTTGGTTTGAAAATTTGGTCGCCTAGAAATGTTTCAGATGCTTTAATTAAATACTGCGAGTAGAATACATCTTGGCCTTTGAAACAATCGAGTAGTTTTTAGATAAGTCTTTTTATAAGCCCAGACAAAAATAATGTATAAGGCCTATGAAAACTGCTTTTAAGTTCAAAATCTCCTAATTACGAACCCATTTTCGGTTATGATTTTATTGTATAATGTGGAAAATTAAGTTATTTATAAAATGATAAAAAATATATATTTATGCCTGAACATCCACAAAATAAAATAAAATGCACTTTTTGGCCATGTTTTTTTCATGCATAAATCAAAACAGGCGGATGGTGTTAAGCGGAAATTTAAACCTTATCGCCATCTACGTAAGGGTTGTTATTGATATCGGCTCAATTTAAAATATTACACGACGTAGTGCATCGCCTTAATGAAAGTAAAGCAGTAGACGCAATAATTTCACTGAAATTTCGCCTACTGAAGATTACGATTCTAGTGAAGTGTTTGTTCATTTTAACAATTCCGTTTAATGACTTGTTTACGTTGAAATATTCGCCTGAAAGTTTCACGGCCGCCGATAGATAATCCGTTATAATAACCCTGATGATGTTTCCGGGATGTGGGGTCCTACGTGGGATGTGGGTGGCTTCATTTGTGGCGGTAATAGTTCATCAACCCTACCCTCATCATATATTACTTTACAATTAATATATTACTTATTATTAGTATTCTATTATTAATAATGTAACTACAAAATAAGACGAAAATGTCGTACTTAAATTGTCGTACTAAATTGTACTATGTCTGTATTCTGTATTATTCAACTTGTATTATGTCTGTATAAACTCTACGGGTGTTTAATAAATAAATAAATTACTATACTGTAGCAGATGGCGAAACTTTCTTTGAAGCCTGTTTTATCTACGCTCACAAATAATGTATTTTGAAGTTAAACTAGTTCAAAGGTTTACAATATTATTTTAACCCATTTTTTACTAAATTACTGTCCAATCACAAAATATCGATGTAGGAGCAACGTGGGCATGCTGAGTCTGTTCTTGGGGTATTTTAATTGAGCCTGCTCTATGGAGCTAGCGGCCATGATTCCCAGTGAACCGCAGTGCACGTGCGTTAAACTCGACGGACCTGAGCGGAACAACTCACAATTATGTTGACTTTATGAGAACGGGTCGTTTCTTTGACTCGTTTTATGGAAGTCGGCTCGTATGTGAAACAAGCTCCCGGCATCTGTTTCCTCCTTCATATAATCCGGGAGTCTTCAAAACCCGCATTAATAAATCTTTAGTAATGGTATATTAATTGATTGTTTATATTACGTTTTTTTATAAACTTGGTTTGTCCTTTAATTAATATATTACCGTTTGGCACTTCGTAAATAAGAAAGTTTAGGGGGCTAACTAATTGATCAATCCATTTGATGAAAATGGGCATTTTTTATTGAATTAAATGTTGTTTAATGCTTATTATCGTTTTATTAATCATTAATTATAAAAGACCCAACGATGTTTATCTTGCTCTCATTATGAGAGCAAGGAGAGTTTTATAAGTCTCATTTACCTATATTTTTATTAAAAAAAAGTCAAACATTCCCAGGTCACGAATAACCTCACAATATTTGAGAATCCCCTACTACCATCATAATAAGCTCAATCGTCTGCACTTTCTTACTCAGCGAAAATAATTACAAGCCTTATCGCGCGTTTGAATCCAGTTATAAACGATCCTTATCGAATTACTACGAGTACATAATTCAATTTCAGTTTTTTTTTTCATTTTAGTATCACACATAAATGAAATTTTTCATGTAAGATTATGGATATTTTTGATTCACGACCATACTAATGAGCGGCCTTTCTTATCATGTTATCTTATCTATTGGATCATACTTTTCTCCGTTTCCTTTCGCTTTGTCCTACTCGCATATTTCATGTTATCAGATAAACCGTAGAACATTTCCCTTTATAACTATTTCTTCTCTTCAGCAATAATAAGTTTGGCCGAATAAACAGTTGGCCGATTTCTCTTTTAACCCGTCATTACGTCGTTTATTTATTCAACACATATTTCCGGAAAAGTGTGACATCCAGGTCAAGCGTGACATCAAGGTCAAAAGTGACATCAAGGTCAAGTGTGACATCAAGGTCAAGAGTGACATCAAGGTCAAGCGTGACAAGGTCGAGCGTGACATCGAAGACAAGTATTTGATTTTATTTTGATAACTTAGTACAAAGATTTTAAATAAATAAATACCTCGGAAATTAATAATGAATCTCACGGCCCGTAGAAAAAGTTAGTTCTTATTATTCTAGTATTATGTTGGTTGATTTGCGCTTCTTGAGATTGAGCTCACCCATTGGATTGGACAACCGTCAACCTAAAGGCAACCAACTAAATATACCTTGAGCAGGAAGGCCAACTAACAGCTGCCTTCATTATTAATATTAACTGGTCCATCTGTTTCATCTCCGAATGTTTCAGTTTTGAATTACGTTTCGCGTGAGATTAATAATTATTATTTATAAGCTGTATTCGAAAAATCATTAACTTTGTGGCTTGTCATAATTATTACAATATAAAAACATATATTTATTTGTAATGCATTGCTCTACCTCTTTCGGAAGTGCCCTTCCCTCATCAGGAGAATATTAAAAGTAATAGGTACTTCATACCATCCGAGTTCTATGTATAAGTCGGATCGTATGAAGCGAATATTAGTTACTTACCTTACAAAATATGTATTTGTTATTATTATTATTCCGTTTTCGGGCCGTAATAATTTCCCACAGGGCCTATGTCATATTTTGAGATGCAGTATGGAGGGACTTTCTGGGAAGGTAAAGGTTATGAGGGTTGGGTAGGAATCTAGGGATCAGATCCCTCCTACTGCGGTGCAAGGCGATGGGTCGAGAGACCAGTTGGAGAGGCCAAAGGGTCTCCCCAAAGCAGCCTCTCCCGATCTGGCACGCCACGCAGCTGGTGGGCAGGCGCATCCTTAATACCCCTCACCCGATGAACCCGGGCACCCCTGCTAAATCACCAAACGTATCGAACCACTCGGTGTGACCTATGTCAGAGGTGTTGGTTAACCAATAAATGGTTCCCGGGGTGGCGGTACCCAAACCCGCCTTTCGATGTGCCGCTTGCAAAAATTTGAACAAAATATATACGCATTTAGAATAAAGAATTATTCATTCTTCTGAATATAGTTTTAATATTGCGGTTATCCATTATAAATAAATGAAACAAAGTTACTTTGTTTTAACCATTTTTTTCCGAACCAGTTTCGGAACAACAGTTCCTTCCTTAGGACAAAATATACTAACTTGACATTACAAAACAATGGGTGAACATAATACATTACTGAGGGTTGAAGTGGGAGTAGGGGCGTGAAGAGTGGGGGAGGAGATAACACGGACGGTGAAAGGGAACATGTCTAAGATGGGACTGTAAGATAATATTTTTTGTTTATTGATAATGGACTCATTATTGTTAAGGTATTTCCTTATTTCTAAGGCTTTTAAGTTCTCCCCACACTCTTCACTATTTCCCAGTCACGCCCGCACCCCCACTTCAACACTTAGTAATATATTATTTTCAACCATTGTTTTGTGATCTCAAGTTGGTATATTTTTCCCTGAGGAAGGAACGGTTGTTCCGAAACCGGTCGGACTATATATCAAAAGATATGTTGGTTCAAAGAAAGTAACATTATTTCATTTAATTATTAAATCATAAAATAATTTTGTTACCTGCTTTACCGCTTGTCTGACGTATGGCAAGTAATTACAATTTTGAAAATTAAAGGTGAATTGAACCTGAATAATATTACACAATAAACAGGCATGTTTCACATTACTCACAAATACACCAACAACCGAAATTGGTATATTTAATAAGTAATATAATTTTTTCTTTTGTTGGTATATTTTTATTCAAAGCCATTTAAAAACGTTTCTGCTTTATGTTAAGTCTTCTTTATATCATCACTCGAGATATCATGAAGCTCTAGTGACGTACACTACATATAAATTCATCCCTAAAAAGTAGTTCAGCGAGGCCAGGATTATTATTGTCCGGATAGTTGGGCCCCCTTAACATTGGCAGACAAGCTGACAGAAAAAAAGAGGTTTGTCGCGTCAATTTCTTTGGAACAAACGTCGTCCATTGGCGTCAGCCATATTCCTTTTGTTCTTTCAGCACCGACTGCTGTAAAATTTTACAGTTCTCATAATCATTATTGATTATTAAACAATATGATTTCAGTTGTGATGTGATGTGAGTAAGTAATATTCGTATTATTTTTACTGCAATGAATTTCTGCCGCCGTTCTCACAATGGTTAGTGGTGTAATATTTTCGTAGTTGCCTTAGAAGCAGTTGATCAAGGTTCGATTCTGTGCGGTGGCAATTTTTTCATTTAATTTTTACTTTTTTTTAATGATTTTCACGGGTCTGCGCTTGTTCCGTATTCATTCGATTCGTATTATAAAAATTCTTAGAAAACTTGTACCACAAGCGTATACTTCTTAAATATTGTGACGAGAATTTATTCCTGTGCTAGCTCGAATAATGATCGATAGAAAATATATTTATGGTTGCAGCTATTTTGAAAAATTTATTTATTTCTCTTACTTTTTACTGTACTTATTACTATAGGGGCTGCATAATATTTCTATCATGCTAGGTATAAAGAGTATAAGTACAAAAAGTGTAGTCTTTTTAATTTTCGAAGTACTCACAGCTTATAAATTTGAAATCGCTGTGCTGAAAAGTTGTTGTTTTTGACTTGTACTCTTTATGCTTACCATGATAGATTTATGTAATGTTCACTTTATGTACACAATATATGAATCTCCTTCTCGTATATTTAGATTTACCTCACACATTAATATCCGATCATTTCCAATTCCACTATGCTGAAGGTATTCACGATGTTCCCGTTAGTTGTAATTTACGTCACTGTGCTCTCTCGCATTCCAATAATTTGGCAGGTGTTTCCTCATTGAGTAAACGGTGCACAATGCACAGTGGGTCGCCAAGATTAGAACGTGGACACTTGAAAGACATCTACCGATAAGGAACGGCCATCCGAATTGGCACATCCCACATCCCATAAGCGAAAAGGCCATTAGAATGACCGGACGTCCTGTTCTCGGAATGTCTGACTCATGAATATTGGATAGAATTCTTCGGTTTGATTGAGCGCATCGATTCATCGAGATGTGTAAATAGGACTTCACATCACTATTTCTTCGTTGGTTATAGGTCTCCATTCGCAATTTATTTTTTATATTAACTCCATTTCTCTCTGGTCCTATGTCATCATTGTGTGGAGAGTCTTTTTGGGGAAATAAAGCAGATAACCTGGGCTTAAACTGTCTGTTTAACCATCTCTATATGATGTTCGATGCTAAAGAAAAGCTATAAAAGGACAGTAAGCATGTTCTAGGACCTCTTCCATTTTTAACCGTCATACCAGTTGTACTTTAATATATTATACTAACTGTCGTAGTCTATATTTTAATGTACCTGTAATGTACAAAACACAAACTTTGTAGTATGTGGGAAATACGTAATCTGCTATATTATGTAAATCACTGATTCCCATCGAGGGCAATATCTCATTAGATTTAGATAATTCAGCGCTTTTTTATGTCTTCATTTTAATGCAATTTAAAGGTGTCAATAAAAGGTTAAAATTATAACAGATTTCGTTACAGAATCGATCGAAATTTTTGATTTATCTAGTGGGCAATGACCCAAAGTGTTGCGAATCTCTGGTGTTATAAAATAACCACTTCGTTTTCCCAGTTAGTAAAAATAATGGTAAATCGTTCCATTTTGGATGAAAAATCCTGGCCTTCGAACACTGCCACAAAATAATATATTCAGTTTCTGTATTTCAGTTGTGCTGAAAAAAAATCTTACTTTGAATACTATTCAGAATAATTATGATTTTTTACGGTATGTATAATTAATTTCCTCGCCTGTCTACTTGGGACATGGGACAAAACGGAGCAAATCGCATATTTTGTGACAAACTAAAATCATTGCGGATAGATTCAATGCGATAGGGCTTGGTATTCGGGGTTTGATTGCTGTGCTCTGGTGCATCAATTATTTTGTAAACTTTTAGAGAACTGAACATATTATATTTTTTACCACTATTCGGAAAGCGCCTTAATATATAAATTACACCGTAAAAAATCTAATAATTGAATGGATTTCTATTTTCCTGAAAAAGTTTTTTAACTAACTCTGATTTCAGTGATTATATATTTTATCATGTTAACTCCACGAAGGATACAAATAATAAATACATATTTTATATTTATGATATAATTTCAAATTATAAACACGATCGTTCTTACAGATAATTGTCAATCTTTAAGGATGCTGAGTTTGCAGTCCGTCTGTGATATCATAAAGATTGCCCATGTCTTCTAGTATACAGGGTAAAACCTGGAGAGATGCTTTTAACAAATGTGACTTAGGATTAAGAGCAGTAAAGAGTTGGCTGAATAATAACATCTTAACTTTGAATACAATAAAAACTAAATATGTGACATTTAGTATATCATCAAAAAGTCAGTCTTCTGACACTCATAATCTAATTATACATAATTGTCTGCTAAATTGTAATTGCCACCCCTTGGAAAGTGTAGATTGTATCATGTATCTAGGTGTAAAGATTGATAAATTTTTAAGATGGAATGACCATTTCGATATGTTAACAAAGAATATCAGGAGACTTCACAGACATAGTAATTAATAGACGAGAAGATAAAGGCGAGGGGTAAAATCAACTGTTGAAGAACGAAGGGAGTGAAGATGACTGTGATTCGTCAATAAATCAATCTGACAGTAAATAGGCATCTCGCATTATAATATCACCATTTACTTCTTAAAAGTAAAATCTGCTTTGAATGAATAGACATTTTTACATGGGAGCGCAAATTACTCGCCACGTTATGAACAAATTTGCGAAGTCCAAATTCGGCAAAGTAAGGCAGCTTCTATATTCAGAGTCGTAGTTAGTTTCAGAGTATTTAGTTAAGACACTTTTATAAATGTTCATAATTTACTTCCCAGCAACCAACCAGCTTTGTGTTTCGCGTCCAGACGTTTCTCGATGTGATAGTAACAACTGATTCATATTATACGATGTGAATATGCTTAAAATAAAATAAAATAATGCTTATATATGGAATGTAATACGACAATTGGGTTTATTCTCTTTTTTCGCATCTATTTTTACCAGTTTTCATAGTACAAGTAAACATTTTGCCGTGTTATTTCGTAAAATGAACCGATGATGCCTCGACCATAGTTCGCACAAGAATGATGACGTCACGTTTTCAAATATCACTTGAGGCCGTACGCGAGCCCAGCCGGCTCAATGGAACCGGTATGGGGAGTGGGGATAATACGCTTTTAATCACTTAGGGCAGGTCTACTAATATTCATATGTCTATGGGAGACTTACATTTATTTTTAAAGAACTGCGACACATATTGGACAAAGATAAATTAAAAACTGTCTATTTTGCCTTAGTCCAATCTCGACTTTCTTATAACATAGTATGCTGGGGATCATGTCTAAAGTCCAATGTTGAACCACTAAATATTACTCAAAAATTGATCCTTAAAGTAATGTACAAAAAAAATTCTGTTATCCGTCCAACCTACTTTATAAGGAATGTAATGTTATGTGTATAAAACAGCTATATATCACTCAAATACTTCGTCGATTTTTTACCAATATTAAATTTGCTGAAAGAACACAACAAATGCGGACAACTAGAATTAGCTCTACATTGAACTTTGTGGCTGTACATACTAAAACTTCTTTTGGTCAAAGAAATTATTTATATCAGGCACCACTTATGTTTGATATTCTTCCAAATCATATTAAGTCTACCAATTCCTTAGTTAAATTTAAAAATTTAATCAAGATTTTTGTATTGACAGACAATTGTCTTAATATTTTTTCATCCTTGTCCTTTCTTAAATAATAAGATTTTATATAAGTCGCATTTACCAAAAACTGAATGTCACCCTATCTGTCTTTATTATCTACTTTGCTTCTTCTTTTGAATAATGATTAATGATTAGTTATGGTTCAAATATTGTTACAATATACTGTCAAATTACCCATCTGGTAACACATCTAATACTTATTTTTTCTTAAATTTTGAAATATTTTGTGTTTGTATGTAGAATTACTTTATGTTTGTGATTACTCTTTTGTTTGCTTCACTATAATGTAAATTGTTAACCTCGATACAGGCTCAGTCCTAGTGAGGTTGATTTTTATGAGAAAAAAAAGTGTTTTATGTATAGTGAGATGCAATAAATAAATAAATAGTTTTTTTAAGTATCCAAGGGCTGCACAAACTTAACAGTAGGGCACACTTGCGATTTTCACAGAGTTTTGTACTATTACAGTATCTGCGGACTCTTTTCAGTACGCCCCGCTTTTGAGAGGCTAACTCAATTTTGATTTCAAAGAGGCCTCCGTACCTCGCCAGTTATATGGAGTATGTCAATGAGGCCTCCGTACCTCGCCAGTTATATGGAGTATGTCAATGAGGCCTCCGTACCTCGCCAGTTATATGGAGTATGTCAATGAGGCCTCCGTACCTCGCCAGTTATATGGAGTATGTCAATGAGGCCTCCGTACCTCGCCAGTTATATGGAGTATGTCAATGAGGCCTCCGTACCTCGCCAGTTATATGGAGTATGTCAATGAGGCCTCCGTACCTCGCCAGTTATATGGAGTATGTCAATGAGGCCTCCGTACCTCGCCAGTTATATGGAGTATGTCAATGAGGCCTCCGTACCTCGCCAGTTATATGGAGTATGTCAATGAGGCCTCCGTACCTCGCCAGTTATATGGAGTATGTCAATGAGGCCTCCGTACCTCGCCAGTTATATGGAGTATGTCAATGAGGCCTCCGTACCTCGCCAGTTATATGGAGTATGTTAATGAGGCCTCCGTACCTCGCCAGTTATATGGAGTATGTCAATGAGGCCTCCGTACCTCGCCAGTTATATGGAGTATGTCAATTAGGCCTCCGTACCTCGCCAGTTATATGGAGTATGTCAATGAGGCCTCCGTACCTCGCCAGTTATATGGAGTATGTCAATGAGGCCTCCGTACCTCGCCAGTTATATGGAGTATGTCAATGGGAGGTTTATTAGGAAGATGGCTTCTGTTGAAGCGGACAACATTTTCGTTTGGGTTCATGATTTTTTTTTTGGTTTCCCATGTCTTTTGACGTTTTGCGTATGTAAGTATGTACCTTCGACGAGACTCAAGAATGAGAATCTCCACCAATGTATCTACTTTCGACGGCGATTGCGAGCGGCCTGGATTGGAGAATCGATACCCTGATATTTTGTTCCCGTCTACAGGTTCAAGTTTTGACATTTATTTTATTTATAAAATACCCTAGCGCAAAGCCGTGAATAATAGTGGGTTAGTATAATTGTAATAAAAAAAAAAAAAAAAAATTAATTTTCTCTCTTATCGCTTGTCTGAATTTTTCACAGTCAGTTCAAATTTTGAAATTGACACTTAAGTTCAAAGCAAATTCGAGTTCTAGAGTTCACTGAACCGGAGATACTGACGCATAACCAAAATTAGTATTTTTTGATCATGTGGTTGTTTGGTAGGTACATATAAATTCCAGGCTTACTGGAAAGCTTAACTAGATTTTGAATTGCCTGCATTTTGAAAATATATTCTTGCATAATATCCCCATAATACCAAAAAGCTGGAAATCGTAAAGAGAACAGCGAGTTTCCAAAACTTGTAAGTTCTAAATAAGGTTTAGGTTTAAGGGGTGATATCTTCTCCGTCCGAACGGCTCCGGGTTCCTGGTTCATGGAGAAGGGACGGAATTATTAAAAGCTAGCCGTAAATTCCATTTCAAATTAAAAGCGCCGACGACGCCAAGTTTTCTACAGAAATTTACACTTTTAATTGCCATATTTTCTGCAGCGGACTGGGAGGAAATATTTCTTTTTGTTTTTACGACTTACGGAATGGTGAAGAGTTTCAAAGGAATTCCGTCTCCAAGTTTATATTCATGCTAATGTGTGGACATATTCGCACTCTTTAGCATTGCAGAAGGCATCTGTACATGTCAATATTGTCATACTCTTGCTAAGAACGACGTGTAGTTATTTGTTAAATATTGCATTGATTTTTCTTTTCCTTACCTCAACATTTTACAGAAATTGTAATTAGTCATTTTTCATCTATTTGTGTCTAGTATTACATTTTTTTCCAAAAATTAAATCTTATTTCGTCAGATAATACGCGTAGGTAAGAAATTTTGTTAAGAATTATAATTGAAGAAACACATTTGTTTGATACTTTAGGTCGCATTGACAATGCTCTTATTATAAGACTATTTTTAAGACAAAATACAAGTTAGTAATGTTGGAAAACACATTCTAAGTAGGTATATTACTTTGTTCTACGTGTACAAGAAAGGTTGAACAAATTCACCCTGGCTCGAAGATATATGGTGTTCTTCGTCAGACCGCGGTGAATTTGATTAACTTTCATGGGTTCATTATTTCAGGAACATATTTTGAAGATTTTGTAGGCGCATGAGGAAGAGGTGCCTAATTTAAAATCTTTCTGGAGTAAATTTACGTTTCGAATTTAATAATGTAAGGTAACTGGTGTATAAATAACGTCCGAAGACAAGGAATAATTGGAAGATATAACCTTTGAGCGCCGGAATGATATAAAGTTTCCCGTCATTATCTTCCCGTCGTAGTTTGTGTTCGGAATTGCCAAAGTAACTGCTGTTTTAATATTCCTTTAATTGAATTCCAATATTATGCCCGACTTAGTATTTCTCTTGTCAATCTTGCCAACTCTCAGAACTGACTCATTAAAATGTCTATACTTACCAGTGATTTTATTACAAAAACATTTCTAAAATTGAATTTAAGATCTCAACCTTTTCCCGCTTATAATAATATATTAAGTATTACTTTAAATACTAAAATAATAATGGTACTCTCGATTATAAGCATGAAGAAAACTTCCAGAATGTTCAAAACATTGGTTCATGAATGAGAAAGAGCAGCCCTCGAAAGCCGACCAGCGTAGTAACAAATGAAATGTTCATTTTCTTAAAAGTACCAATGTTTTTATTTGTAGCCTTTACTCAAATAAAGTGTGCACGTTTTAATTTGTCCAGAAGTCATAGAAAGCAAAAGAGATTCCGGGAAATTCCCACTTTTTAATAACAATTGGTATTTTCACATTCGGCTTCGTCATTGCCAGCGACGACACTGGGGCCATATTGTTCGCGTAATTAGTTTAGAAGTTTTTCTTTGGTTTCCCCAGGCTGATTTTTCCGAGTGATGACGCCTGCAGCGGCCAATTATTATAATTACACGCACAGTGGCACGAGACGGATGGACTTCTTGATAAAGTCCAAATTAAAAAAGCATCCTAGGCAATGTTATACGTGGGGTAAAAACTTTCCAAGGCTTATTTCCTTTGTTATCCTCTCATACATTATTCTCAAGTAGTTCATGCTTTTTTACAGTGGTATCCAAAAGTTTTGACAAAAAATGTAACATTCATTTTCTGTTTTCAAATATACCTACTTACATTTTCTGCGCTTTAAAATATAATTATATTTCACTAGCGAGGTGTTTCCTGGACACAATTATTTTTATTTAACAAATTAAAATGTGATGGAAGTCAAGTTTTCCTGATATTCTCATGCTACTTGTGCTATTTTTTTTAATCTTTTCACCAGCTATTCTGTTATTACATTGTTTGTGTTGGTACTTAAACTCCCTTATACCTATATGAATTCACCCTCAGAGCATAGGATCATTAAATAACAAGTAATTATATAGATGTGGTTATTTTTAATGTGACTACCTTTTTACATCGTAATTACATATATACCTACTCAATTTTTCGGTGCTGTTTTTCTTGTTATTCTATGACTTCCATTGGCACCAGATTAAACGCCACATAATGTGTATGAAACTGAAGATCACATTTTTTTTAAATCACAAGTCATTTTGACCCAGTGGTCATTTTTACTTTTCATCACTTACAATCTCCAGTTTTCGTGTGCTTTGTTATTCTATTGCTTACGTTGGCACCAGATCAAAACCCCCGATATTTACGTACAATCATAGATCACAGACCTTTTAAATAACGAGTAACTTTTGCGAAGTGGTCATTTTAACTGACTTCATTTCCCGTCCTTCCTTTGAAGTTTCCCAGGGCGCGATGGAGAACTCCACCTGCGCCCGCCCCCGCCCCGCCCCCCACCACAGTGTGTTCTCGGTCGGCGTACACACTTCACGGCCAAGATGTTGCGGGGAAACTACATCTTCTCTTACTCACACTGTACTCTACTCATTAAGCACCAACAACTACGTACAACATTATTATTTTCTAGCCTGCTTAGGTTCAAATGTTATATTCCTGTTTATATTTTACTAATACGAAAATTTTACATTAAATTAGTAAAAAAAAAATACAAATAAATCTAATTTGTTGGCATTGGTTCGTAAAATATTAGTTTTTTTTCAATTACTAGTTTTACTACCGTAGTTTATTGAGCATTTCAATAATGTGAAACAAACGTTATGGCGTCTTATCTTATTTTTAACTGTTAAATAAACTAATGTTAATGGAAAATATTTGATTAACGTTCCAGACAGAAATGATTATATGAAATTCATGAGGCTAGAGCCCATCGCCCGTTTTTTTATGCTTCATAAAACGTAATTTCTGCATTATGTGTCGCTTAATTTTTTTAATCCAATCTTTTGTAGCTACCAAAACAGTGTTGTTTTCTACTACACAGCGGTAGAACCATTATTTTATTGGGTTTACCAAAGTTAACAACGAGACGAAGATATTTTTACCCTGAACCAGAAAAAAACCCTGCCATCTCATGACTCGATGACTACGCAATGTAGACTCTAACCGTCTTACTAATAAGATTATTACACGCCCATCAACTTTGGTCTGGTAAAGCCGGCCTAGAGGCTGGTTTAAGACCGTTTTAACCAAACAAATGACCATGGTAATCAGACAAGTTTTTCACCGTGCGCACCGTGTAATATTTACACCAGGTTTTTTAATAAGGCTGGTAAACTTTTTCTATAGGACCATGTAAATATTGTCTGTAAAGTTTATTGTGTTAATGATTTATCTCCAATATAGATACAGGTAGGGCTTGACAGATGTAAATTTAAGTAAACATACTGTGAATTCACCTAGGTTTCACTCGGCGTTGTTTCTTTTTATCTTCTGTAAAATATCCAGTGAGCTTCGCTTCGTGGAGATTGTGTCAAGCGAGCTTATTCCATAGATTTATTTGCGGCGCTTTGTAAATTCCTTGTTATATTCGATATATAAATAATAATCTTATCTCGGTTTTTCGCAAATATTCATTTTGTCTGACTTTGTCTTGTTTGTTTCTTCCCATTGAGACCACATGAAATTTATTCATTTGATTTCAGAATACTTACAGGAAAATTATTTTAAAGAGGACACATTTGAATGTATTTGTGCACACCGATAGAATATAATGTTCGCAATCCCCTCTTACCCCTCTTTACGTTTCACGTTTATCAATTCCGTTTAAATTTAGATTCGCGGTTCGATTCGACAATGTTCTTTTATGTTTTTTGGTTGATTCTTCGGCTTCCTAATAATACAAAATTACTTTTTGATCCATCCAGTAATCCATTACACAAGTAGGGGTCTCTTTAAAATGATTTATTTACTTGTAGGCCTTGAACGTAATTTAAAAGTTCAATTATTTTTTGTGATTTAATAATTTATTTATTTTATGTATTCAATTAAGAATTTCTGATTTTTCTTACAGTATTTATTTTATTTTTTTGCATACCGCACAAGAGTCTTTGAAGTCAGTAGGACTAGGACTATGGTATAGTACGGTACATACCTTAGAGGGGTATGTTGTGAGGCTCAAGGGAATGGGAATGGGAAGGAAATGGGGACGAAGAAAATTGGGAATCTTTGATAGTTCCGGTAGTAAGTCGGCTTTAATGTGGCCGGTATATACTTTGATTATGGCCCGAGGGGCGAAACGGTCTGCTGTCACTTCAGCTGTCACTGTTTACCAAAACTATTAATAAACTAGCAGAAGTTTATAATATTAAACAACAAAAAATTACCATTTGACTGATTGACTAGAAAATAATTGGCTTTTTGCGAGTACCCACAAAAAAAGCTCGAATAAATTGATGTTTCACGAGGATAAAACAGCGTTCTATTTGTAAATACGCAATGAGCTTAATTGTTACTTACATTTGCATAATTTGATTTTAATGCGAAATGAATTTTGGAGCTAATCAGCGGTAATTTCACCGGGCTATGCAACACCTCCGAATTAATACATTCAAATTGACCATTCGCAAAATGATTGCGAATAATGCGCCCCCGATAAATAAAGATCAATCACATTTCATTCGAGAGCGTGCATATGAACTTTATGGGCAATAAAGTCAATCACGTTATATCCCTCCATCCCGGGTCTGGGTATCTCTGACAAACTTCCTATGCAATGAAATTCAAACAGAGAATTGCATTTCTCAACTTGATTGAAATTCAAATGTGTAATGCAATTTTATGCTACATACAATCTATTCTAGGATTTTCATTTCGAAATTGCGAAATTATGCATTATTGTTTATTTGTGATGTAATTTATAATATCCTGATTATTTAATACTGATTCAACCCTCCCATTTAACTATTCAAAGTACTACTCAAACAATGTTTATTTATTCAAAAAATAGTTTTTAACATAAAAAACATAATCTGCACATCTCACTAGGACATTTCTGTGTCAAGATGTGCAGCTTTGATTGATTTTAGCTTTGATTGATTTAATCGTTTGTTATTTGATCATAACAAACGTCGCGTTTTGGATTGAATCATCGGTACAGTATTGTATTTGTATGCCTTTATCGAAAGAATTTAGTTTTTAAACGAACAAAACTATTTATTCATATTCATATTGCTTGTTTACGGGCGCAAAAATATAATATGTCTTAATATTGTAAAGCAATACTTTGCACAAAGAGTATTTTAATAAAATAAATTAATTAACGCCATCTATGAACGTGTAGAAAATAACGAGCGTCAGGTTTAACGTTATGGTTAAACTCAACGTACGTTATAATCTACAGGTTCACAGGTGGATTTAATGTAATTATTTTATTAGAATACACTTTTTGCAATTTATGCTTTAAAACATTATAACGATTTTTTTTTGCGCCCGGTACATAAACAATATGAATACAAATACATAGTTTTGTTCGTATAAAACCTCAATTCTTTCAAGAAATGCATACAAATACAATAATGGATTGAATCACTGATATAATATTGTATGTGTACGCCTTTCTTAAAATAATTGAGTTCTTATACGGACAAGACTATTTATTTATATTCATATTGCGTATGTACGGGCGCAAACAAATAATTCGTCTTCATATTTTAAAGTATAAGTGTATTTTAATAAAATAATTAAATTCAGGCGTAGATTATAACGTACCTATGTTGCGTTTTTTCTAGCTACAATAATTTTCTACTTAAAATTTTGTGCTTTAGTATGTCAAAGTACTACATTTTGTATTAATAACTAAGTTTTGTAAGCTTGTGTACTATTTTATTTTATTTATTTGGGAAAATCAACAGATTATTTACATATATAAGAATAAACTAAATAATAAAGATAAAATCCAATAACAGATTTTCACTTAAAATTATAATAATAATAAAAAATATTAAAACAAGAAACTAAGGGTTCTGTACCCGTGGCCTGAGAAATTTACAAAAAATACAAAATTGTAAATAATAAATAAAAAATAATAAATAATAACAGATCTAGGAACACAAATAAATTAAAATTTAAAGTTTAAAGTTAACTGATATACTAATATACTAATAACCAGCTAAATTTCAAAAATTTAAATTTAACTGATATACTAATAACCAACTAAAATTCAAAACAAAATGTGTTGTAAAATTTCAACACAGCAGCAATCAATAAAAGCACTACACAATAGCAATAATAACAATATAATAAATGTATACCTACAACTAAATTGAACACATGAGTATAAATTGGAAGGTAAGTAACTGGAAAGGATTCAAAGCAATAACATGATAACTTCAAGTAGAATATTTAAAATTATTTAATGTTAGTTATTACATATCTTTTAAAGGTTCCTAAATTACTTGAGAATATGTCCATATCATTAAAATTCTTATTAAGACACCCTTTCAGCCGTTGTCATGAATCCAATTCGGAACTCTTATTAGATTCATTATGTGGATCACCGTAGTAGAATTACCCAAGAAAAGAGCGTAAGAATTTTATCGTCAGTGCTTTTTCTGGCTTATCTAATTTCATAGCATTCATGACAACCGCTTAGTCGGCCTGCCTCAATGACACATATCTCAATTAATCAGCACTGGTTTTTCTTAACTGTGACCACATTTTTCCGGCATTCCCCACATATTCTTCATAAATAATAACCGTTCATCGTTCGGGCCCGGGGTTATACAATATGACAAATTATAATAGCCGGACACGGATTCGACCATACTGTTTCTGTTTTCTGGCCTCGGGAGAGAATCTTATTTAGGGAAACACAATCTCTCGTATTCATTTCAGTGTCTGTTTTTGTTTAGCCGTAATATCTATTACACTTCTTATTTGACGTGTCGAATGCCTTCAATTTAATTAATATTTCATTTATTTGAGTTATGAGTTATCTTTGTACGTCTGTATTTTAGAACATTAAGGCCCCGTAGTAAGCGTTCAAAGATGGTTTGAAAGGGAGATATGTAAATATTAATGTTAGAGGGAGCGCGCTAATATTGAAAAACGATAATAATTCAGCGAAAATTTGTGAAATTTTTTAATAAAACACGGCTCGTTTCAAATAGAGCAAAAATCTGCATGCATTGATACACTAAGTTTTTCATGCCTATAACATATTAAATAACAGAGCTTACTTTGCGATTTTTTACTATGGAGGGAATTTCGTATAATTAACGTTTTGGAATAACAAATGTATAGATATTTTCTTAATAATTTTTTTTAACAACTTAACTAGAATCAGTAAAAAATTGGGTATGCGGGGGCTGCTTAATGCTAAATAGTGATTTTAGATTCATCTTTATAACGAATTGATTTACATTATGAATACCAAAAAAAGCAGAATTCAAATAAATAATGTATTTACTCAATATAAAATATAAATTTTAACTACGAAAAAATGTTTTTATTCAATAGAAATGTATGAACGCATAAATGAAACAACTTTAAAAAAATCTATATTATGGCTAAGATTATCTGTGACAGTTTCCCTTGATTAATTATAAAATAAATAAAAACCACTTTTGCGCTTGAAATCGAGCGTTTCTTGACTCCGTCTGCCAAACGATTTTGATGCCCATTACCTATATTCGTGACGATATAAGGCACACCAAGAATATACACATTTTTGGCTTGTAGCTTTCTCTTAGGTTTTTTTTACTAGTTCTCGAACTCGCCCGTAATTTGGATTCTCATATTATATTTTACTATGATCAGACAATTTATTTATTGATTTTAGCACTCATTTCTCATTTAACAATAAAATTGAAAATATGGAATAATCAATGTGTCTTCTTGGTCCTGTCTTATTTTTTGACAGTTACAACGATGTTTAGGGAAAATTACGTGGTGAGCTTATTTAGACTTTCCAGATTGAAAAAAATGATAATTTCACGATGCCAGAGCTCATCGTATGTGGGTTTATGCTGCTTCAAATATCACGTAAACACATTTTCTGCTTCATAGTTTGAAATTATGCGAGTTTCTCTTTGATAAGAACTTGTCGACGGGTTTAACCATTGCATCATTTGTCAATGGCGTTAAACTTTGTTCAAAATAATGTGAAATTATTTGTCTCCACTGTTTGTTGGTTCAATAGCTGGCGATGCCGCGATGGTTTGTGGATAATCATAATATTGCATAATATTACATCTAGGCAACCAAAACCTCCCGCTGAAAGCCTAGTACCTAGCAGATTGGGTACGGTGCACGCGGGGATAATTTCTCAGTAGAGGACAGACGCTGTTTGTTGCTTCTGTTCATTTCCCTGCATAATGGCTCCATTGTGTCGCAAACAAACAAACAAACACGAACCGTGTGAACATCTCACCCTGGAGCATACATTCAAATGGCCTATCGAAATTCTTATCCCTACTCAGTGTCCAAATGAAAAACAAATAAAAATTATTGAAGCTGTTAATAAAATAATCATTAATTGTCAAATTCTATTTTACTTTAGGTAAAGCCCCACGAATCTCCATTCCCGTTTTGTATACCCTGACTATGGCAATGTTACGCAGAAACCGGTTACATTCTGTTGTAAAATAAAATTATTATGTTTCAATAAAAAAATCTTGCGTTGAGTCTGCTTTTCCAATTCAAATAGTTCTGACTTCTTCAAGACTCGCATTAATAAATTCCTTCTTTCAGCCTTCCTCAATCCGCCTCACAAGGCTGCCCAACCGGGTGGCGATATAGTTCCCCTGTCTTTACGCTATACAGATTGATGCGCTCTTGTGAGGTGTAACATAAAAAAAATTGTTGACTCTGGACAAAGCTTTAGGTTTATCCATTAGCAATGAAAAAGATTAAACTTTACGAATCTCGGATTACTGGACGAAAATTTCGTAGCTCAATAAAATGAGATAAAATTTAATGGATATTTCTCACGTTTCCCTCTTTATCTCAGAAGGCATTACGATAGGATATCACCGTAAACGATCAAATTTTATTATTTGTATTACGGTTAAGTTTATTTTTCAAAGTGGCCTGGAGTCTAGAACTATGGAATAGAACGCGGCAAATATCAGATTCAACGTCGGCTGGACTTTAGCAAGTGATATAATTATAGTAGATGAAGTTAATTCGCCCTCATGCAGCCGCAATCGGCCTCATCTTGACCTCGGTCCAGCCCCTAGCCCAATATTAAATAATATTTCCGAAATGTGTAATCGTGAGCCCGTGACCCACTGTGGGAGTGAAGCGACCAGAAGCTGGAGACTCCACAAAGGAGTTGTTGGGGGTTATTACAGTGCGTGCACAACATGGCGATAAGTTGGCAGTCTCTGAAGAAATATATAGCTAAAAGCAATTTTCTGTCTACCAATTTCTCTGGTCCGATACCCCCTGGGTCTAAAGGTCGCAATCTATCCGATTTAAAGAAAAAAATGCTCATAGCAATGAAATATTTTTGTAGTACCTATTCATATTTAAATTGTACATTCCTTTATATCACATATTTCATTTTACATCTTTTTGGCTTCATTTAGAACAATCGTTAATTATTGAGAAATTACTTTCCGTCCCTTACTGAGTTTTAGAGCTCTGATTATTTTCTTTCCTAGTTATCTCTAATTCCTATGAATACTTAATTTATTCTATGAGGTAATTGTCTTCTCTTTCAGGAATTTATTCGTTCTAGTTAAGTTTAATTGCGCAAAAGATATCGTGTATTCTCGTGGAAAAATATTAATATTCTCAAAGCCAACTGTCGTTTTTAGTCCCCGGAGGGAAAATCAATAATTCCGAGTGTCACAAGTTAAGTTAAGCAAGCGTAAGATTATTGTTTAGTTTAGTTTTTCATAGAAGGAGCTACTTGTTTAATTCATAAATAAATTAACAAACCTTACGAGCTTTGAATAAATTTCATACGTAAGTAGATAGTTATCTTCGCAAATTAAAATGGAAACTTTCTATCCCCTTTTTCACAGTATAATAATAATAATACTTAGCTAATTTTATAACACTAAGTTTTGGGAAAAATCGCCTCCGAAGCTAAAAAGTAACTTTAATTTTGACTAAAAATACTTTTAAATAGGTACCACTCTACATACATATATTAAACGTGGCTTAGTGAAATAAACGATAATTGATTGATAGAAGTTATAAAAATTTTAACTGTCCGACGGCTGTGAAAAGATTGACAAAGACTAACGATACAAATTGTTCATAAATTTTAAAAAGAAAATATTATTTATATATAATTAACGCCTTTCGGCTTTTACATATGATAATTATAGTGTAAAACACAGCAAATAACAAAGCAAATTGAGATCCTGTTTAAGTAATATAATATTGGAAAGAAAAAAAACCTTATCTATCTTAAGTAACTGACTAAAGACAGATGAGGTAGGTACACAGTAAATGTGTATAGGTAGGTACACCTACAGCAAATAACAAAGCAAATTGAGATCCTGTTTAAGTAATATAATATTGGAAAAAAAAAAAAAACCTTATCTATCTTAAGTAACTGACTAAAGACAGATGAGGTACACAGTAAATGTTTATAGGTAGGTGTATAAGTAAAGTATATTTTTAGTTGAAAAGTTATAAATTTCCACATGTAGCAAACGCTTTGTAAATATACATAATTATAAATATTAGAATAAAATAACATTGTTTTTTATATCAATTTATTGTATTTATATTTAATAAATAAAACCAACCGGTTTCGGTCCACTTTGAACCTTCATCCGGGTTATATAAATATATATAAAATATGGAAGGATGTCAACATCGACTGGGTGAAAAAAAATCGAATGCATTCATTTGACATGTTTAAATTGGTATTCGGAGTATACCTATATAGTTAGGTAAGGAAAACTGATTATGTTGACTTTTATCGTAGACATTTTTAAAGAAGTCGGCAAAAAGATCAACAATGTTTTTGATACCGTCGGCCTTTCTGTCTTCAAAATACATAATATTCGTTATATCAGAATCAGCACTTATAGTTTTGCTTAATCGCCAGAAACGTTTTATATTGTTAAATATATCATTCTCTGTCTGCTAATAATGTAATATGCTCGGTTTCATAATAAGAAATACAAATTCACAAACATTGTCGTTATCAAAACAACCATATTTTGCATACGAACGAAGCCATCTTGAGTTGTTGCATCAACTGTGTGGTTTCCATTTTATGCATTACATATAAACAAAATTGAACCGATCCAGAAAAAAAATCTTAAAATACATTTCTTACAAATTGCACAATCGATTTAATAATTATTAGGATGCATAGTGTTTTTCATATAGCATATAGTATTTTTCAACATTGATTCATTGAGTGTACGTAGACAATTTTCACACGCGATGTTGCTATGTTAAATTGTAAACAACATTACTTGACTGTCCTGAGAATTGATTTGAAAGTACCTACACGGCATACACGTTCGTGCAATGTTTTTGAAACACTGAAAATCGAATTCAAATCAACACGCTTGCCTTATAAGCTGTGTTCAACATATAATAACATGCTCTCTGATGTAGATATCTTATGTAGATAGGTATTCATGTCCTAACTAAACCAAACTACATAAAATGTAATCTATGGAGTACCTCTTGGTATAATCATAAATATGTGTAATACCTGATAATTGTTTTAAATATTATGTTTAATTCTTAATAAAAACATTCTATAGTTGGTTTCTCAGTTAAGTAAAGTACACGTAAAATAAAATAAATAAATAAATCATTGTCATTTATCTGATGGCTCTGATAAGAAGGATGTATGGTTTTCAACTCTTTAAATAGGTATAGGCACAATATTATAGTATTATCTTTCATAGAAATACACTGGATTTGTCATATTTAAAAAACATAAATATTTTTGCTAACTTAACTAGTTTAATATCTATCATTAAGTGTCGGAATGTGGTTGCCAAATATTTTCCTTTGCGATTTATTATATATTTGTTCCACCGCCATTTTGTTGCCTCCCGCCCGTTTTACAAGGGGTGTCACAAGCTGGGGCCACGGGATCGTTATTTCTTCAGAGAGATGGCAAAGAAAAACATGTACCGGCTATAATTTTACATTTTCGTGTCTGGAATGCCACTACTCTTGGGATTGTATGATATCTTCACGTAATTTTTGCGACCCTTATGCGTTCTTGGTTTTATCTCGCTTGAGAAATAATAGTCACCCTTTATTTGATGTGCATAGTTCGCAAATTGTGGTGAGCAATGAGTATAGATTAGTTTTTACTTAATGTTCCTCTCTAAATTACTAATGTCTTATTTTCTTTGGAAAACCGATATTAGTTCCGCCGAGGGTAAACCTGGGGTTAAATGAAACGCGAAGAAGGATCGTAATAAATTTTCATTGAGTTTTCTTCTGACTGCATTTAATTATCTATTGCGATACTAGTTTTCCTAGGCGAGGAATAGTTGGAAGAATTTATGACCTACCTATGTTGTTCTACAGCGTATAAATAAACCATAAAGAACTGTTCATAAAATAAGCATTTTTTGAACAGTTTGCTTTTTTGTTTTAAATTCTGGTTTCTCTGGTTTAGTTAAAAATGTTAAAATGATTTTTGAACAATCCTTGATTTTCAAAATCACTGTCGAGAATTGAATATGTATAGCGAAATTACATAAAAATTCATTATAATATTCAATCATTGAACAATATGATATTGACAAATCTCATGTAACAAAAACAGAAAAAGACACAGAAAAAGGGTAACGGTCACAATTGGGAATCGAACCCAGAGTACCTGTTTTATAATTTTCTGAAAATTCTTATCGCTTACCGTTACCTTTTTATTTTCTGTCTCATGTTTGTTTGTCATTGAGATTTGTTAATATTATCTTCCTCAAATTTTAAATATTACAATGAGGTTTATAAGCTTCTATAAGTTATTCGAATATATTGAATATTCACTCTAGTCATAAAGAAAATCAACAAATATCTGTTATAAATAAAAAAAATCGGATAGGTATATCCGAAACACTATCTGTTTTGCAAATATATTCGGGTAGAAATTTGCAATCATATAAAATGCTAGCGGCCAAAAATATGTAAAATAATTAAGAGTAATATTGGTTATTCTTATATTAAAATATGAGATCGAAAAGAATGACGGAAAGTAATTAAGTCTCAATAGCTCTATTGGCAGACAGCTGTCCCGGGACAGGTTCTGTATGCGATTTGTTAATATTATCTTCTTTAGTGATTGTAAAATACAATTACAATGAGGTTTATAAGCTTCAAAAAGTTGAATTGAACACTAAAGCGCTTATAAGTTTTCTTCCCGGAAAGCTTGTAATTATTTCATAACTAGTTATATTCTGGATTCATACACGGAGAAAAATGAGTGCTGCTAATTTATTAAGAATCTCTTCAAATTATTCGTAATCCGGTTAAACCAAAAACCTCCTAGATCACAAGGCCGGGACACTGAATCAAATCAGTCCCCTAACTTGTATGCGAACCTCCAAACTATGTTTTTTTTTTAAATTAACAAAAATGTTTTAAGATTTTTTAATAAATAGAAAAAAAAATTAAACGAATTTTTTCGTAAAATCCCATACTAGTTAGGAGGCTGATTTCATTCAGTGTCCCGGCCTTGTGATCTAGAAGGTTTCGGTTAAACACGGGATTGCAGGCCCTTAACGAATTAATTGATTGGTTTCCTGATAAAGTTTTAGTAAATACGAATGTATTATCACAATGTCGGAACGTATTTTATATTATCAAGGCATGGTGAATGAACACGTGTTACGATATTTTAGAAATTTACTAAAAGTTTATCAGGAAACGGCATGCAATCCCGTTTTTAACCGGATTACCAATAATTAATTAATTATCAATACTAATTTTTCTCCGTATATTACGTGGAGAATAAGGTAGATACTGACTGAAGAAGAGCAGTACTAACAAGGAATTGGAATTAGGATTCATTATTCATCGTACACCGTAGAGTTCCTTTGTATCTACTGTAGGTATGCACTGAGTAAAGATGCATACAGGACGGTAATTCGACGTGGAACCTATTCATTTTTTGTTCAAGGTGGGACAAAAGTAATGAAAAAGAATATCTAGTGTGAATGTGCCATAATGTTTTAAATTGCGTCAAATGTCATTGTGCTTTCACGCTTATGTTGTTGACAGATGGAGAATCAGTTGACAACAAGGAATGGAGAACGCGGAACTATTGTTACAGCTTATTTGACCATTTTCCGGTCTGTTATTTTACCCGCTCACACAGCTCTGGCAACGATGGAGATTTAGAAACACCTATTTCCGGGCCGTGTGATCTGCCGTTCTGGCGATCTGAACTGGCCGGTAAGATCGCCAAATCTGAAGGCGCCAGACGTGTTCCTTTGGGGCTTTTAAAAATCTCGCGTTTACCACAACAAACCACAAACCCTGCACGTCTTGAAAGTCAACAATGAAGAAATCACCAATTTGGAGCCAGCTGTTTTGCGAGGTGGTCATTTGACCGATATCATTTTTCAACATAATATCATCAATATTACACGTTCAAATAAACTTTCTGTGAAAATAGATCAATTTGTTCCATTTCTAACAAAATGGCAGCCAATTCACATTATGGCATTACTTTTGCCCAACGTATATATTTCGAGATGGTAGTTAATTTAACAGCCATGTGTTATTGCTTGAAGCTATGGGTAGGGTTTTCAAGCGCTTTCGGCATATTCATGTTTTCTTAATGCTTTTAGAAATACTTGGTTTCAGATTCTCCTTATAATCCACCCACCCACAGTAAAATGCCTACACAGTTTTCGTACAAGAAATTAGGAGGATTCCACCTCACGTTAGTGTATCTAACAACCTCGAAGAAACCTAGGATTTTCGTTAACTATAATAATAATAATTGTTGAAATTCAATTATTTTCTAAACAAGGCTTGAGTCGTTGTTTACAGAGCCTCGTTCAACAATTTGAATATTCAACCTTCTTAGTTTTGTCTCCGTCGCATCTTAAATATTTAATATAGTCCATCTAAAAGCCTATTGGCTAATAATCTATTAGGGTATTTTAACAAACTATAAATTCCGTTAAAAATGTGTTTATTTTTTCTGATTGTCCTGCTAAAAACATTTAATTTGGATGTTTTCATTGATAATTATTTATTTCAAAAACGATCTTAAACCGCACATTCTGAACCGGTACCAACTGGCTACAACATTATTGTGACATAGAAAAATGAGTGGTAAGACGGTTGTCACCAACGTTGCCCAGCGTGACGTCAACGTCGCCGAATCCACGGATAAAAACGAACATGTCGTTTAGGCGGCAAATCGAAAATGGCATATTTTAAATAGTTATAGATTATTTATTCGTCAACATAAAAAATACCTTCACCATCGCAATTTTTTCGAGAATTTAAAAAAAAGTGAAAATATCATATTATAGTATTTTAACCAAAGAAGAGTTATTTTTTTGGGTAAAAATACCACTAATATGACTTTTATCGATCCATTCTTTGAGGTAGATATCTGATTTAGAATAACAATAATGCCCCTATATAACGATATTTTATCGGCTTGGTCGTACATCCAATCAACCGAATTCAAAATCGTCGTGGGTAAACATGAATACTAAAGATTTTTATTTCTCTATGTGACATTACGGTCTTTGAAAAATAAATCCTAATAGCCTTAACTTAATTGTCAAAAATGTCGTGCGACTTTTTGAATGAAATATAAGCATTTTGTTTTACAAAACGTGCGTGCCCTTTGTTTTCCAGAAGTGTCGACGGCGTTTTCTGTTGAATGTTTAAAAGACGTTAATTAAATTTTGTTGGCGCGTGGCATCATCGGGAAAGACGCGCCCCTAAGAACAGGGTTGCCAATTGCGGGGAATTTATAAGAATTTTTAAGAATTGGGTAGGTATTTTGCGGGGAGAACCTTTTTATGTGGAAAATTCGGAGTTCCTAGACATTTCTTGATTATCCTACCATGTTGACAATAATTGTGAGAACGTATAACATTTTTTTTCCTTTAGAAGAAAATGAACAATTTTGTTTTCAAAGCCTGAACGAAAGCGAAAATCCGAAAATGACCAGAAAATAATAATAAATGCTAATTTCAATCGAATATTGTTTCATTTTGGAGATAGAATTACATATGTAATTTGTAGGAAAATCGTGGGGAATTGTTATTTTGTTCTTCTCAATTTGGGGATTTTAAGCACTTTCTACAACCCTGCCTGGGACAATAACTCACACCGATGGGAGAAAATTCTAAATCCCTATCGTCTTACCTACATCGGGTAGGAAAGTACACTCGAATAATGGGAAAAGAACGAAGCAACAGCAAAGAAACGCCGCTTGCTCAGCTCACGTTTCGCTTCGCAAATGTACACGCAGCATTAGGGGTAGTAATAATATGTTCATAAAGATTATGTCCTTTTAGACAGCAATAATTGTTTTGCCTATTACAAGAGCAATTCTTTCACCCGGGGAAACTATTTCACCTACACGTTGCGGAGTTGGTTGGTTAATGGTTATATTTAGGAAGGGATTCATGAATGCGGGTTTTGAAGAGACTGTTATTAAATCAAATAGGTAATATGAATGCCATTAGCACGCCAAATGCGTGCCATTTTATGAAATAGTAAATCGATTAAACGCTTAGATGAATTAAAAAGTGAAGATAGGTTACTGAGACAACGTTCGTGGTTTCGTTGAACTAGGTCCAGTGGACATACTTGAGATTTCCTGCGTTTAGTATCGCACATGAATTTGTTCGTTAAACAAGCTGTCACTAGCTACTACAAACTCGTCGCGCTTTTCATTATTTTTTGTGGAAAAATATATTCCTGTTCTTTTGAGAGGTGCCATACAGAGTTTCTTTCCATAAATACATACAAATCACTTATTATTTCAATAAATACATAAATTCACATGGCTTTTAGCTACCTAAAAACGGTATTTGTCGAAACGTAGCAACACATAATTATGAAGAGGACAACCTATTGGCAGTAAGTCGTCTCATACAGCGTTCCATATTCGTCTTAGTGTAAGCGAGTACGATTATCTTATCACCTCAGTCACACCCGTGATGTAGAATGTAGTATTCGCCGCAACTTTGTGTGCAAAAATGTGTCCTATATGTGTTTCGTTCATACACACCTTATTTGAATGTCTATCTTTGTCGTACATGAACAACGTTTGAATTAAGAATTTACTGGAAACATAAATAGTATTATCATATTCCATTAGAGGTTCTGAAGGACAGATCTGATTAGAAGAAATATTATTTATTTAATTTTATGTAATGTAGATATATGATTTGTTTGTCGTTCGAAAGATAAATAATTATTCTTCTCAGTTTGTCTCAAATATTTATATATGATTACATGGATAAAATCCGAAAAAAGTCAAAGTGCTTGATTACATTGGCGGGATTTAAAAATAATATTAATATTTTTTTATTGTATAAACGGCATAAAAAGTGAATTGACAGTTTTCTTACTAATTCCCTTAACAAAAGGAATGTGTTTTCTAAATATCGATTTTTTTTAAATTATGGACGTTTCGAGTCAAAACGTCCCGGTAAGTTTTTTGTCAACAAAAACTTAATATCAACTTTCATGTTTGATATTAATTTTATTTTTTAGATATCAAATTCAAATATTATTTTTATCTACCTTTTAAAATAATTTTTCTTTCTACGACATATCAAAAATAAGGAATATGTAGCAACACTTACATCCCTCGGGAGTATTCTCAATTCCAGGAAATTTCACCGTGTCGTTGGGACTCGTTGGTAAAAAAATTTAAAACCTGAATGATTTTGTGAGACAATAACTTGTCTACTTGTATTGTAATGTCATTGGTAAAACAACTCGTTCTTCTTCTTAAGTTTTCTATCCCTAGTGGCTCTGCGGATTCACAAAAAAATAGTTAGTTTTTTGTTATAAGCCGCGCGATTTTACTTGAATAGCGCGCTCTACACTCGCGGCGCGAACGGCCGCGAAGGCCGCGAAACGCGAGTGTGGATCTTGTTCACGCCTTCGCAATCTTCGCATTCGCGCTTCGCGCCTTTCCCCGATTTTTGTCGGTTTTTTGGCCCGCGACAAAGGGTTTGCGGTTTAAAGTCGCGAACAAGACTGGAGCTTTGCGAGTGTGGATGGACACAGTTCACGCGCGGATCGCGGCGTATATTCACGGCGTGAACTCACGGCGCGACTTCGCGCGCGAGTGTAGAGCCAGCAAATGGGCTCAATTCACACTGATTGAGAGATTTGTGTATCTATTGTATTAGTTTTTTTAGTGAACATAATAGACAGAGGGTTAACATAAAAATATAAACCGTCCAATAACAGACTACAGTAATATTATGTAAGAATAAAACAATGAGTATGTACAACAATAAAGTTTGGGTTAAGGCGATGCACTACGTCGTGTAATATTTTAAATTGAGCCGCTATCAATAACAACCCTTACGTAGATGGCGATGAGGTTTTAATTCCCGCTTAACACCATCCGCTTGTTTTGATTTATGCAAGAAAAAAACATGGCCAAAAAGTGCCTTTTATTTTATTTTGTGGATGTTCAGGCATAAGTATTTTTTTTTTTTCGATCATTTTATAAATAACTCAATTTTCCACATTATACAATAAAATCATAACCGAAAATGGGTTCGTCAGTAGGAGATTTTGAACTTTAAAGCAATAATGATAAGAATGACAAATTAAACAAATCGGGGTCTATAAATTAATTTGTAACTATTTTAACTTTATTATACAAATAATACTTCTAGAAATTTTATTACTAAAGTTAAGGAGCACCTAATAATAATTATTATTCTGAATTTGCCAACCAAATTTTGGGAACCAATCATTTTTTTTTTTTTTTTTTTTTTTTTTTTTTTTTTTTTTTTTTTTTTTTTTTTTTTTTTTTTATTAATAAGTTTACATGGTATATAATTCATTTTACATCTTGTATTTTTTTACTACTCTTCCATTGAAAGCATTTGCTTGTGTATGGAAGGGGAGTGTACATAAATGTTGTTGTTAGTTAGTACTTAATATAATTCTTTTTACATAAATGTATGTTTGCTGTAGTATTTTTGTTGATAGTAGTGGTGGATAATATATTAATTTATTAAATTTAAAAAAGAAAGGAAGTTATGGAAAACTAAGGATATTTGTGAGATTAATTAAATGACAGTAGTTTTTTTTTTCAGAATATTTTTAAAGTGTCTTTTGACAGAGAGCAGTATTCGGGTTTTATCATTAATGCTTCTGATTTCTTCTGGTAGACGATTGAAAAAAGTTCTTCCCTGGTAAGTATAATGATGTTGTGCAAAAGACGTATTTAGTTTTGGGCATAGAAAAACATGTCTAAGTCGCGTTCTGCTTTCATTTAAAAATTGATATTTATCTTTTTCTTTTATAATTTGGATTAATGAGTTTTTGGTATATAGGTCTTTAAATGTAGGTACTTGAAATTCTTCAAACAGGCGTTCTGTTGGGTAGTCAAAGGATTTTTTTAATATAATTTTAATAATTGTTCTTTGTATAATTTCAATTGGAAGAAGGTTACATTTATACGCACATTTATTACATTTATATATTTTGATAATACATATAAATAAAGGCTTTAAAATTCTTCATACAAATACAACGGTTTTACTTTGAAATTAGAAAAAGAGTTAATAGTCAATTAAATATTATTAATGTTTTGAAATACCCGTCTCTTAAATTTATTTTTGCACTGATAATAATTTTAAAATTAATTTAGACATCTTAGTTAACCATTGTTTTTGTCCTGTTAACTTATAAAAGTTTTTGATGAACACATAAATGCGTTAGTTTACAAAAGTTTTTCATGTATACATAAATATGTTAGTTTATAAAAGTTTTTAAAGTATACATAAATGTCTTTTTTTATAAAAGTATTTGATTTACACCTAAATGCAATCATTACCTTTTTATGATAATTTTATTTAACCGTTTTAAAAATAATAATAATACTCAATTAATCACCGCTCATTGTAATATTTTTATCTGTAGGTACAAATTTGTCTATACTAGTTTGTCTTTTTTTAATAATCATTATACGTTTTGAAACATATCGATCCTTTCTTATAGTCGGTAAGCAGTATGGACAATTCAATATACGTATTATATAACCGCTATCTTTTATTAAGGGGTTAGGGGTAGTCAGCGGTAAATTTTTTTTTTAAATTGACAGTAGTTTATAAAATATGTGTCTATACATATTTATTGTAGACGAAGTTATCCCATATTTGTTGGAACCCGTTCCACAATTTGGCTTTTCTGTGACCATCATAACATTTTACCGGTTCATCTAAAATCAATCAAACAATAGTAGTTTTAAAAAAATCATCAATAGTAGTTTATCTAGTGCCTGATCGATGCTTTTTTGGTGGAATAAACATAATGGCTGCGCTGTTAATTGTGTTTTCAAGGAAAAAAGCTCTAGTTTATTGTTTATAAACAAATATAAGTTTTAATTTTTTTAAATCCTCAGTGTAAAAATCTTAAAACTTATCTCTTTAATTGTCAGTATATTTTCTACAGTAATAAAGATGGCAGTGATTATATTCAACCAAAAAATTACATAATTGTAAATAATTGTCTTATTTCACGATCTTGCTAAAGTCATACCTCTGATAGAGCCATTGTAGAGTCTCTATTTTCCTTATAAACGACGCCTATATAGATACAGAAAGAGAGGTTACAACACAGTACTCAGTGGCAGGACCATATTATGAAGCTATACTGGCCGTCTTTCCTTATCCTTCAGGGACCACTAAGAAGGAGTCATGTTCTAGTAGTTCTGCCTATTATTATTTCGTAGTCACGCTCTCTGTAAGATTATTTATAACACCCGAATTATATCCAGGGACGGTGTGGACGCGGGCGCTCTGCTCCCACCCAGTCCGGATTTAATTTCCGTCGTTTCAAATTGAAAACTCTCTTCGCGCCGAAGATTGAAGATATCCCAAGACGTTGCCGTGCTGAGGGTAAAAGCGACTTATTTGTATTCATATTTTGGTTCTTCGTAGCTGCTTCACAAGACTTTTAACATTACTAATTGTGTTTTCCTTTTGTTTCAGGTATGTTTCATCCGCATTCTACAAATATTGCAGGAACGACGTCGCTCAAGAACTCGCTCCATCGTCCTACATATATTATCCGTATTTTTTAAATCATGCTGTAGATCAGGTAAGATAGGACCGTATGTAGGTACCTAAAGACTAATGTATCTGAGTATCGGTCGGTGGCCGAGTTGACATCGCGTTTGGGTCCCACCCAGGCGTAGTAAGTTCAATTCCTCGGCTGGCTAAGTCCTCCATCACAACACAAGCAACATTTTCAGCTTACTGTGGTGGTAGTAGGAGATTTTCAAATATTGTCAGGTTATTCGTAACCCGGGAATGTTTGTCTTTCTTTAAAAAAAAAATCTAAAGAGTAATCCTTTTTCTACTGTAATTCTAATCAAACATATTAGAATAATCGTTTTTTTTTCCTGTAATTCCAATCAAACATATTAAAATGTTCATATTTTTTTACTGTAATTCTATCAACATTTAGGTTTTCTGCAATGTGTGCTAGTTATTAAATCAGATTCAATTATCTAAAATTTTGCTTTGAACTTAGCTATCATTTTCAAAATTTGATTTTTTGCAGTAGGTACCTACATACAATATACCTATATGTATTTTTTTTTAAACCCGAAACTGATTTGTCAAGAATCGAGAATTCAGACTATCCAATGATATTTGACGGGTCTGCGCTAGTTACATTATAGTATTAAAAATACAGGAAATCACTCGAAAAGCAGGTGTGGGTAATTTATTATCATTGTAAAGAACAATTTGTTTTTATATAATTTTATTATTTTTTTGGGAAAACATACAGTTGGATATTATACATTCAGCGTATTAATTGTTTACTTGGTTTTCAGTGAAGTTTCCGCCAATAATATCATGTTGATGTTTTATTAGTAGCGAAAAACGGAGAAGAATTCGCATCGAACTGTTTGTCCTGTGACTCGCACGTTTTCTCAATTATCGAGTTTCTAATAATAAATTCATATTTTTCTTAATTCTCGAGTGTCCAGAGAAGTCGAGTTTTTGTAAATACTCCTTCTATTTTAAGTAATATCAATTATTCTGTTAAATTTATAATGATTTTTCAGTTACGGAAACCTCTATCTGATATTAAATTTCGTGCTGTATAGAATTTTCAAAAGTCTGCGAAAAGATCCGTTATTCATGTAAAATTTAGTTTTGATTATTTTAATCCTAAATAGTGTTACCTAAATAGTGCTAGCGAGTTCACTGTTTTCCTTTGATTAATTTCCCGACACCATCCAATTTCAAGTAATCACAGGCGTACCTCTATCCCTGTGTTCATAACTCTGCTATTTATTATAATACAGATTAAAGATTATAACGAGCGCGAGCCCACCAACTCACCTTCACCAGAGGTGATATAATCCTCATGCAGAGACCACAATGCGACACGGTCACATACGCACTCCGTTGTACCGTGTATACTGTATACCATACCATTTCCTTTGCGAAAGCCTATTGTCGGGTAAACAAGGGCCCATTATCCTAAGAAGGCCTCGGTGGCACCTGCCCCTAATGAACACAACATGATCAGCGCGGCCGTAAGCCCCTGTGAGGACCCCCATTCCCCACCTCCTGTTCCTGCGCTAAGTCGCTTAAATTAAATCTAGAGCCTCATCCCCACGTCGACTACAAATCTTAAAAGCTTGTGGCACCTCGTCACGTCTTTAAACTACACAGTAAAGCATTGAGAATTCATTGTAATAATGATTCGAGCTTTTGTATAGTTTGGCGGTTTTAATGCCCTATGACCCGGTTTATTGTTGGCATTACATTTGTTTACCTCGAGTCCCTTGGGCTTAATGAAGCCGGGACGTGTGGTCCCGGACCCGGTCCCACAGGCTGCTTGGCCGCTGTCCTCCTGTCCGCCCGACCGCCTGGTCCGAGTCCGTGATAAACCAAAGAAGGACTTGTGGGCGAATGGCACGTGATGCGAGTGCTTTAGGCTGTACGAAAAGTTTCCCCGGTGTATAAGATGACCATTCGTGCCCGTTCCGAAGGTTTTAAGCTTCCCATAAATAAGTATATTCAGGAACACCGGCGAAGCGAACTCTCCCGAACCTCAAAGGAGCCTAGCTTGCTATTGCTGCCAAATAATAATACTATTTCATATGTATCTTTTCGAAACACCTAAAAATATTTGCAACCATTGTAAGTACCTATTACTACTTGTCTACTATACGTGGTATTATTCCTTAAAACTTTTATTTTATTATTCTCATGTGATTTTAAGTCAATCGAAATAATCGTATATTTGTGTTTATAAACAAATGGATCAATATCATCTTTAGTCTATGAATGGATCCCTAGAAATATTGTAACTCCCCCCCCTCGGAAATGGTCAAACATTGTGTCATCTCCCCCTTCCAAGGAAATTGTAGCCACCCTCCCCCCCACCTCTCATTTTGGACATTATAAATTCTTATATTATTATAAATAGAATCTTTCCTCTTGACCATAATCAATATCAATATCAGTCACCGTCTACTAAGAAACCCCCCCGGAATTTTTCATATTCATTTCCTAAGTATCAACTTTCTTCAAGCCTCTTGTGCGAATGTGTCGACTATAATACATAATAAAATACTGGCAAGATTTTGGACATATGCGATAGATCCCAACAATTTTCCTAATCTCTTCTTTTTACTTAACCTAATTATTTTCAATTATATTTTTTACGTAGGTACATAATTATTTTTTTAAATGTTTACACGTTGTACACCATTACGGTAGGTGATTATTTTTTAATGTTTTGTATTTTTTAATGTTCGATCCCTCGATCTTCGAAACTCGAGAACGCGAATTATACTCAAATTACTCTTTTTTTTATTTGAAAAATATGCTAATTTTGCGCATGTAATATTATATGTTTTCATAAAAAAATATAAGAACTATTTTTATTTAAAATGCAACAATATATTTTTTTTACTGATTCGGGCCACACCTACCTACATAATTACTACAGGATCCAACATCTCTGAAAGTCTAAGTTAAAAGATCAACCCAATCAGAAAGCGTCCTAGAAGCAGAAAGTGGTATTAGAGGGTAACCAAAGATCTACGTTGTAATCAATACAATTTACAAAATATGTATTTTAAAGGCTAATTATTTGCCGACCGTTTTCGCTCGTCTTCTTCTAGCCCTGTCTGTAGTGTCTGCTCCATTCTTGTCTCATCCATCATGTCACGTGGCAGCCGCGTGTTCCCCCTATCCCCCCAGGAGCCGGAGGAAACGGAAGTATTATTGTAATTAGCCATTAGGCGGGTTAACCAAGTGAAAAGCCTCCACGGACTGTATCCTGAGTATTATGACTGAGCAGATCCATGGAATATTAACCACACAGTCATCAAGGTGTTTCATAATTCATCGGTAATACTAATATTGCTCGGTAATTACCAGTACTGCCAGCTGCCTTCGATATTCAGGGTCACTTCTACTTCTCAGGACCGACAATTCAATTCATTTCAAAGTTTATTTTCAAATACTGAAAAGTTCTATTCAATTTCTGTTATTATATAATGGTTAGTTGTTTCAAATAACTGAAATAATAACAGAACTTGAATAGAACTTTAACAGAAATTGAAAATTAAATTCAACATTTTCCGAAACAACCGGCCTTTTTGATGTGTAGTATGCATTGTTTTATGGTTTGGTTTCCACGAATAATTAACTAACTAACCATCAAGCCTTTTCCCCGCAGGGGTAGGCAGAGATGACGGACCACCAAACAACTCGGTCTTGGCACACATTCCTTGCATCATTCACATTAATACATTTTCTCATAGATACTCCTCTTATTCCGATTAATAAAAAATAAAAATAAATTAATTAGGTATGAATGACATAATACATGTCCCTGGAATAATCTTTCCTCGAGGAATTTTTACGAAAATACAAATAAAAGTAGAATTATCTTTATCTTTTTCAGAGTCTCGTAATACTTCGTAATAAATCATTTTATTTTGCAATGCCAAGATAGATACATAAATCTCTGTTTAAATCTTGTTATCAATTCCTTTATTCCAAAGATATTTTACCACTTCAAAAATATATTAGGAATTCGAAAATGTGGAAACGTTAATCGTTTTAAACATAGTGAATACCACAATTATAACTATTTAATTTAATTTCTTATGCCCTACTAATAACATCTTTTGAATTTTACACAGCTGATGAATAACCATTTACAACACATTAATGATTGTTTATCAGTTGTGTCAAATTTAAAACGCGTTAATTAGTAAGGCCTTTAAAATTTAAGAGAAAACATACTTAGTTTTAAATAGTTCCCAAAACTGTGTTGAGCTGTTAAACATTTTGTATGTTTATCCGTCCATGTTTAACCGAGTTAAGCAGAGTTTCCCATAGTCAGCTATATGTTAAGTGATCATATTTCGTTAATTATATATGATTCCCCTTATCGCATCTGATTCAATTTAGTCCGGCAATAATTTCCTCAGGGCCTCCCGCACGGGGTTAATTATATATGATTCACCTTATCACGCCTGATTCAATTTAGTCTAGCAATAGTTTCCTCAAGACCTCCTGTTTGGGGTTAATTATATATGTTTCCTCTTATCCCGTATGATTCAATTTAGTCCGGCAATAGTTTCCTCAGGGCCTCTGTGTGGGGTTAATTATATATGATTCCCCTTATCACGTCTGATTCAATTTAGTCCGGCAATAGTTTCCTCAGGGCCTCTATGTGGGGTTAATTATATATGTTTCCCCTTATCACGTCTGATTCAATTTAGTACGGCAATAGTTTCCTCAGGGCCTCTATGTGGGGTTAATTATATATGTTTCCCCTTATCACGTCTGATTCAATTTAGTCCGGCAATAGTTTCCTCAGGGCCTCCTGTTTGGGGTTAATTATATATGTTTCCCCTTATCACGTCTGATTCAATTTAGTCCGGCAATAGTTTCCTCAGGGCCTCTATGTGGGGTTAATTATATATGTTTCCCCTTATCACGTCAGATTCAATTTAGTCCGGCAATAGTTTCCTCAGGGCCTCTATGTGGGGTTAATTATATATGTTTCCCCTTATCACGTCTGATTCAATTTAGTCCGGCAATAGTTTCCTCAGGGCCTCTATGTGGGGTTAATTATATATGTTTCCCCTTATCACGTCTGATTCAATTTAGTCCGGCAATAGTTTCCTCAGGGCCTCTATGTGGGGTTAATTATATATGTTTCCCCTTAGAACGTCTGGTTCAATTTAGTCCGGCAATAGTTTCCTCAGGGCCTCTGTGTGGGGTTAGTTATATATGATTCCGCTTATCACGTCTGATTCAATATATTCCGGCAATAGTTTCCTCAGGGCCTCTTGTGTGGGGTTAATTATGTATTATTTTCCTTACAACGTCTGTTTCAATTTAGTCTAGCAATAGTTTCCGAACTTCCAATCCGTATTTTTTTCTACAAGATTTTCTATAAAGGCTGACGGGAAAAATGTTATTAGGAGGCCCTGAGGAAAATAATTTCCCTCAGGGTCTATGTCATCTTTCGGGATGCTGTGTGGAGGGTATTTTTTAAAGAAAGGAACGAGATAAAGTTCTGGGAAGGTATGAGGGTTGGGTAGGAATCTAGGGATCAGTGAGTCCAGGAATGACGGACATATGAATATATCCTTCCCATTGCGGTGCCGGTGCTGGGTCGAGAGCCAATTTGGAGAGGTCGACAGCTGCCGATCTGGCACGCCACGTAGCTCGTGAGCGAGCGCATCCTGAACACACCTCACCCGATGAACTCAGATACCGTTGACCGCCTTTTTATTCTATAGTAAGTCAGAGATATAGCTACAGGATTTAATTAATCAAAACTGGCTTTCTAATTTAGTTGCCGCACTCTTTACGATGTAGCAATTAAATAAGCAGACGCGTACAGTTTCCTAGCAGATGCTGCTTTCTTTTTATCGTAACCATTCTCTACGGAGAGAAAATCTCTCATTTTAATCGGCTGAACCCGCTCCATCCCCTCGAGGGGGCCTCGAGCGGATAATCTTCAATACCGCCAACTGATGCTGGGATGGCTGAAGAATATTTATTTACTCCGTTCGGTAAACAATGTTCACAATAAAATATTGGCATTTGAAACCTATTATTTGCTTTGTTTTCCAAGAATGTCATGGATATTATTATTTTCTGGAAAAATTGGAGCTAGTTATTCATCGGTTGTACGATTTATCTTCTTAGGCCAATAATTATCAGATCTGACTTACACTTGGCGAAGATAATACCAACTATCGATGAAAATATGAAACGGACAGACACGGAAAATAAAAAGGTAACGACCGAAACTGGGACTCGAACCCAGGTCCTGTAGTCTATCCAGGACTGGCACTCTGTAACTGAGCTATTGCCACCTAATTATATTACGTCATTTCTTTCAATCTCATTTTTAAAAAAAATCATATGTTTTCTAAAAAAACATAGTGTTACATCATTTACAGACAATATGTTACAATGTATATAGTAATCATTTCACATAATGTTATATATAATATATAGGCTAGTGTGTATGGGAGATGTGTTGTTAAATTCGTTATTTCTTTATTTTTTTAGATGAAATTTAAAATCTTTATTGTTATTTATATTTCTGGTAATGTATTAAAAAATACTATTAATATTTCAATTGATATTATTAATATTTGAATTGCCCCATTGTTTTTTTTGCACATTTTGGAGTTGGGAGAATTGACGTTTGTCTGAGTTTTCTATTATTTTTAAATGGTTCAGTGTTATTTAGATTTATTTACACTTCCACTTTGAATTTTGTATGATCTATGATAAATGATTGTGTTTATAAGTTACTTAGTTGTCTCACTTCTTAACACTTCTGTTTTTCATAAATTGGGAAAAAAAATAAGTACTCACATTAAAACCCCTTAAAATCGACAGAGAACGCGATTTTTCCAGTTATTTTTCTATATTATTGAATACTTATTATTTTAATTTTTACGTGTAGGTATGTAATATTGTTCAAATTACTTAAAAAAAACATATACCTTCACTTTGAACCTGAGTTGAGTTCATATATGTAAGTTTGTTTTTCAATAAACACGGTTTTTTTGTCTGTTAATGCTCAATTATTCATTTTGATTTTCTTTCCTAAGTACAACCATGTTATTCTAAGATTACTTCAAAGGTATTAAAATATAATACTCCCTGCAAAAGAAAAGATACTTACCTTAATATTATTCACGAGATTATTTTCCACATTTTCTTTAAGGGTCTTTCGAGAAACACTTTATATTTATTTAATGAGAAACACCAGTAACTGTAATTTACCTACATACATAGCAGCCTCAGTGGAAATATTCATACTAGGTACGTTTTCCGTTTCCACATATCTTCTCCTGTAAAATCTGCAATATTCTCCCATACACAATATCCGAGGCAGCATCTCGAGAGTCGGCGCCAACCAAATATAATAACGCACCGGCCCATTTCCAATATTGCCATTTTCGAAATATCAGAAATAGGTCAATAGAAATGCAAATGCAATAGTTACAGGGACAGGGACCCGTAGCGGCTGTAGCCCAGGGGAATTTGTACACTGTACATCCATTACTGTTGCAATACGAGTAGTTGCAATAGTGGCGGTGGCCTCTGTGATCTAGCGCCATAAGAATGGATGCTTTTACTGTAGAGGGGTCGTACGCATCTTTTCCTCGTGTCTTCATATCATTATGCAAACTAAATGTTAAATTGTATCAGTGTCTTCAACTTGAAAATAGTATTCCTACTCGCTAAAGTTGGTTGCACTTACCTAAAATGGTAAACATTGTAAGCAACCATAGCAACTTAAGGCAGTGGCAATTCAACATACTTTTGAAAAGACATAAAGTCATGAAAAGTAATGAAAAAGTAGGTTAAACAGGTTACGCTAGCTTAGGTTAGGTTAGGTTAGGTTAGGTTAGGTTAGGTTAGGTTAGGTTAGGTTAGGTTAGGTTAGGTTAGGTTAGGTTAGGTTAGGTTAGGTTAGGTTAGGTTAGGTTAGGTTAGGTTAGGTTAGGTTAGGTTAGGTTAGGTTAGGTTAGGTTAGGTTATTTTATTTTAGGTAAGGTTAGGTTACGTTACGTTACGTTAGGTTGGGTTGGGTTGGGTTGGGTTGGGTTGGGTTGGGTTGGGTTGGGTTGGGTTGGGTTGGGTTGGGTTGGGTTGGGTTGGGTTGGGTTGGGTTGGGTTGGGTTGGGTTGGGTTGGGTTGGGTTGGGTTGGGTTGGGTTGGGTTGGGTTGGGTTAGGTTAGGTTAGGTTAGGTTAGGTTAGGTTAGGTTAGGTTAGGTTAAGTTTATTGGCCAGTTTTTGCTGTCAAGGAACTCCTAGAATTAAGTCAGGGTTGTGCTGGGGATGCCCCTCGAAAGTTGGAGCAGGCAGAGCTACGAGTCGCACTTTGCGGAAGCACAGCATTTGTTCTCCAATGGCGCCTGTTCACACTCCATTCGCCCATATAATAAATTAAATAGTATTTTTTTCTGTGCGAGAATCGAACTCACGACCCGTCCCGACTTCAAGTCAAATGCATTGAGCACTACGCTACCATGACCGAACAGGCTGCACTCAGCAAGCATCCTTTTTATATGCCTATTCTGTGAATATCTCTGAACTGATTGTATTGCGGCATGTATTTGAATAACTCATTTAATAATGCGTTGGAAAAATGTATAAACTTATAAAAGGTTTACCTCGTGGGTCATTAAATTAGTCATTGCTCATTTTATTTATTGTCTAGCTGTTGCATACATCATTTGGCTCAGGTGTTATCAAAACCGATAAAATGTGGTTCACAGGAAAAAGATCCAAACAAAAAACAAACAACTCAGCCTGGCTCCCTTGTTCAAACCTCTCATACCTGATCCCTGCTTAGTATGATATTCTTACACGGAGAAAACCTACTGATATGAAATACAGTCGAACTTAGTTATAACGATCACTGCAATAGCGAGTTTATTAAAAATCTGGTAAAATTATTCCTTATCCTGTTAAAAATGGGATTGCGGGTCTATCACGAATGAATTGAAGAGTTCCTAACAAAGTATCAGTCAAAATCAAATGTTTTATCAGAATAGCAGAACACACGTGTTCGTACAAATACTGATATTGATACTGACATGCTTATATTGTAGCGTTTTGTCATGATATTTATTAGAAAAAGAACACGTGTTCTCAATATATTCTGAATGACTAATATTTTATTAGGAAGTTCGCATGCTGTCACTTTTTAACAGAATCGTTTTTCTCCGTGTAACGGTTATAGAAGCTACTTATCAAAGAAGATTGCTTACGAAGTCACTTTCTAGTTAAATGATATCATAGATTCTGAGATGGTTACAATATATTCTTTTGTTGAAAGTTATCTTATGTATTTTCTTTTTACCATGTAGCATGGGGGTAGTTCCAAGTGAGTATGCACACTGTACGGCACAGGGTACTGGGTGGTTACTGCTTTGCGCGAACAAAGTGCATTATTCCCTTCAGAGAATACTTTCCTCCATTCTATATAAAATATATTATGAGGAACATAATATACTCTTGTATTGAATACGCTAGCTTTTATGGGGCTCCGAGTAAATACGTTACATGGAACCTTGTCGACGTATCCGTATTTACGACAGTTTTAGCACTCTCTGCCTTTTCGCGATTTGCAAGTATCGAAAGATCCGTTCCTTGGAACTGGTTGGACGTCTGCAAATAAAGAATGCCGCGTATAAAATAGAATACATTATTGTACTGCATTATTTTTTTACTAACATAATATTTTCAGGAAATTTACATTATGGTTATGAAATTTTAAGAAGGTACCTATATTAAAAAAAACACGTTGAATTATACTTAATTGGGTAAACTTCTATCTCATGATTCAATAATGAATGATAATAAGAATCGACTATTTCAGTTGTTGGAGAGGGAAAATATTGCCATTTGATAATAATATACGCGTAAAATCCTTCGTATTGTACATGAAATGGTGGAAGTTGATCGACGTGGGGTTGACCAGGTTTAACGTTAGGTTAGGTTAGGTTTAGGTTTGGGGCTAAACACGGAGACCCTAGTTGGAAATTACGTACGAATATCTAAAAATAATTAATAGTAATCGATTGTAAAATTAACAAACAAACCTCTAAATCATTCAAGTTATGTGAATAAAATAAAAACCGGATGATGCAAATAAATTATACGTATTACAATGAAGAAAAAAACTGGCTTTTTATAATTTTTATGTTGAAAAATTTAATTAACCCTCAATTGAATTCATTGAATAGGTTCCACGTTGAAATGCATATCTACTCTGTACATACCAGTAGATACATAGGAACTCTACGGTGTACGATGAATAATTAATCCTTATACCAATTCCTTGTTAGTACTGCTCTTCCTCAGTCAGTATCTACCTAATTCTCCACGTAATACACGGAGAACAATTAGTATTGATAATATAATTTAACGAATGAGTTGATAGGTTTCCTGATAAATTTTGAGTAAAATAGTCGGTGTGTTCATAAAATTCCTAATATTTTCGCATTTCGTCACTATAAATATATTATCAAATGCAGGTGCATGAACACGTGTTATTAGGAATTTTCTAAAAGTGTATCAGAAAATGGCCTGTAATCACGGATTACCAATAATTTAATAAATTAGCAATACTCATTTTTCTCCAAGTTTCTAGTTTCTGCTGTTCAAATTCACCGATTAAAATGTAGTCTTCGTCGCTCCATGCTGCATCGTTTCATTGTTAGTTTCCAGGTTTAAATTTGCCTTTTGTCTGAGAGCAGTCTCCAGGGCCGGCCGCAGGCTGGCTGGACCAGGAGCGGGCGTTGAGCCCTGACCGCAAGGCCCGGACACGTGGCCCGCACACGTGGGCCTTTGTCTTGCAGGGCCGGCGCAGGCCGCAAAACCCCGGCTAATGGAGCGGCTCACCGTTAAACCGTGCCCTAATTGAACCGTGTGCACATTCGCCAATGGACGATCCGACCAGCCTCCAGGCCCCAGTGTTATTCATTTGTGTTGATTTGGCTCCATTGCCACTGCACTTTTCGAGGTTGTTTTTATCAGTTTTGTCCGAATGCGGCGAACACTGTTATGTATGTTAATTCTTGTGGCAATCAGCCTCCGTCCAATTCCATTCAACGTTAAAAATACCTGTTTGTGTCTTTAAATTATTTTCGTGATTTAATAAAACATCATATATTATCGCATATTTTCTATGTATGTTTCTGCCGACAAACTTTACGAGTGATTCCAAATTAAAAATATTAATTTCTGTTGTGTCTGTAACTCCGGTTCAATGAACTCTAGAACTCGGATCTGCTTTTAAGTGTCATCATTGTTAAAATTTGTTTGGAAAATTCAAACAAGCGATAGATAATATTTATACCTATTATATAGGATATAACATATAATATAGCAGCAATACCGTTTAAAAAAATACTGTTCAACTCATTCTGTACTAGCCTGTGTACGTGTGAGATATGGTGTCACTACCGAACTTGCTCGATGGAACGACTCCGAATTCAATATAATGACGCCTGTAGAATCATATTTGGATACCGAAGATACAGCAGCGCATCGACAATGTTCACGAAACTAGGACTGAATGGATTTGCCGGCCTGATGAGACACCGGGTCACTGGAGCCAGGATGCGGCTAATGGCCTCCACCAACACGATGGTGACCGCAGCCTACCAGCACCAAGCGCCACTACTGAGTGAGCGCTGGGCCCAAGCTCACTCAAGACTACGCCCTGCATAGTTGTACTCTGTTGTTAATTTATCCTTCTTCATATATTTTTTTCATTTTTCACATATCTATTGTATGAAGCGACGTTTATCAATTCCGTTTATATTGACTCGCGACTCAATTTGACAACGTTCTTTTTAAGTTTTTTTTGTTTCATTCTCCAACTTCCTAGCCAAATCAAATAAAATAATTATGAAATAAAAAATATTATCAAATAAATCCACTTCGTAGTACCTCTACGCAGGCAAGGGTCTCTTTAAAATGATTTACTTGTACTTAATAGGTTAGATTTATTACAAATTTTCACGTCCCTCTGGAAATCAAGAATTATTTTACAGGATTGCGTATTATTTTATTCAATTTGTACCTAAAATTATTGATGAATAATTTTATGTTGGTTTAAAAGCACCAACGTGGTGCTCTTTTTCGCTCCTTTTTGTCATTTGTTTTCTATTCCACTCCGTCATCCTCTTTATCACGTAAATTATAAACACATTAACCCAATTTATGTTCGTTTTTTTTTAGTATCGGTCTCCCCTCCCTTATTCCGTGTTACTCCTGCTTGACAAGCTAGAACCTATCCTTTCCCGGGTAAAATGATGATGTCCGCTTTGGCGATCCTGAGATGATGTAACTAGGAACCTCTGTTTACTGTTTACGTATTGTTTTATCTCACCCCCTGGTCCCTGGTCCCTGGTCCCTGGTCCCTGCTCCCTGCTCCCCGCCATTGCCACAGTAATAGCTCAGCTAAGCTTTATGAGGCTGATTTCCGGCGGAAACGAGTATTTTCCCTCATATTCGTGATTTATTATTTTTAGTTGGCTGGCTCCTGGTTTACGCAGAACAATAAAATAACCAACAAGAAGTATGTTTTAATAAGTATCGCGTGTTACTTACAAAGAATAATGAACGGTACAATGTTCATGTATCAAACGTCACAATACTTATAATAAAAATACTTAGAATTTTGACCGGTCAGTGGTTGAGTGGGCATAGCGCTTGGGTCTCACCCGAGCGTCGCGTGTTCGATTCCTCGGCTGGCTAAGTCCTCCATCACAACACAAGCAACATTTTCGGCTTTCTGTGGTGGTAGTAGGAGATTTTCAAACATTGTTGGGTTATTCGTAACCCGGGAATGTTTGTCTTTCTTAAAAAAAAAAATATCCCTTATAATAATTAATTTAGCCAATATTATAAACTTAAATCAATAAAAAAATTTAAAAATCAGTTGACTCGTGCAGTTTTTGCGAGAATTTATGGAATTTTTCAGTTGAGGAATACACAAACCAAAAATTTGTATATTATTAGTGTGCCTTATATCACCACGAATATCGGTAATAGGCATAAAAATAGCATGGCTAACTGTGTCTAGATAACAGTCGATTTTAGCGCGTAAGTGTTTTTTATTTATTTTTTAAGACAGTAAAAACTTTTTTTTTATTATTTAACAATTTTTTTTATATAAGATAATGTGTCCTTACTGGGGTACCCCGTTCTAATCACTTAATCAAGGGAAACTGTCACAGATAACCTTAAAATTGTATATTTTAAAAGCTGTTTCGTATATGAGTTCATTCATTTCTAATGAAAAAATACATTTTTAGTAGTTTACGCTTGTATTATTTAGTAATTAAAATTTTATTTTTATTCTACATAAGCCAAACGATAGGAAAAGCTTCAATTTATCCAAAGCTTATTTTTTAGTATTCATAAAGTAAAGCGATTCGAAATAGTGATTTCACATTAAGCTTCGCCAATGTGACAATATAACTTACAAAAAAACACTTATAATAGATAAACGTTGTGATGTTATGTCCACGAGCACGGCAGGCTTGTAGAATGTAGGCTGCCATGCGTCGATAGCAAAATAGAGGCAAAACAATTTCCCTGCTCCTGCCGTGGCTGGCATCCTTTGAGTACACAACTCTAGTTGTATAAATTGGACGAATGCAGCTGCGTACAAATACCCACTTTGTATATTCCACGTACAAAGTAGCTTTGCTTTAGGTTTATAAAATATTGCCAAATGCTCGACTCTTAACAACCGACTTTAGTTATTAGAACCCCTATATTCCTGTATTTTCAATTTTCCTTAACAATCTATTATTTTTAATGATTCTTTAGCTCGTCATATAAATATCCGTTATTTGACATTGTTACTCACGCTTCAGGGCTAATTCCCGAGTTTGCCGAATCTCGCGGTTCAACAGTGGTTGGAGAGGCAGTAGACTTAAAATTAGTTTGAAATAAAAAATTAAAAATAGTGGACAGAAGAGACATCTCTGGTCAGTTTTGTATAGATTTTGCTCTGCAGGTGAGTGATAATGAATTACAGTCATCTTTGCATTAATCAGATGGATTCATCCGAATTATATTATTTGACAAAAGAGGGCACCACTCTTTTGGTGGATTTAAAAAAAAAGGATTAAAATATTTTTGTCACAATAAAGTGACCACTTTAGAATTACAATGTGTTAATTCTTTATTATTCTAAATTCCACTTGCTAAATTAGAGCTGGTGTTGACAGATTATAATTTCATACTGCGATTGCAAATATTATTGTGCCGATCACCAGTCCAAACTCAATCCGAGTGATATTTCTGGTGAGTCTTCTGTTTTTATGTAATTGGTGGCTGGATTATAAGTTGTTACTTCTCCTGCAGAGTGAATTTAATAATCATCCAATTTTTTTCATAGGGAATTAAATTCCCTGATGGTCTGTGTGACTACAAGCCAGATCATCACCAGTGGTTGATATTAGATGTAAGTCATTACTTTTACAGTCAGTAGTCGTAAGTCACTAGAAATAAGTCTTAGATGTAAGTCACTAGTTATAATGAATAATAGTGGAAAGCAAGCTGTATTTATTATTTATTATATTGTACAGCGCCCTTGAGGTGATTTTTAACGAAACGGTGCTATATAAATATGCCAAATATTATTGCAATAATATTATGTTTGTATAGTATTTACCTACCTTTAATAATATTGGTTCTTCAATCAAATAGAATAACCTTAAAACTAAATATATTTTCATTTTTATATCGCATTCATTTGTATCGGTAAGATTAACAAGTTGATTAAATAAGTACTGAAATGTTCCAAAAAAGCCTCCATTTTTTAGAAAAGTGTCCTAAACCTACCGTCCCAAAGATTTAAACACTTAAATAAATGATTATAAGTCCTCCAGGCATTCCATCTTCTTTACAATAATATTTATCTTTATTGTAAACGAAAGTCCATGTAATATATTGTATTTAGATCAATTTCAGACGCTATAATACGGAACTAGAAACTCATTTTTAAATCATAAATATCATTTTGCATGGTTTATTTTTTGCTGTTTTTTTCCTCATTGTTAGATTTATGGAGATACAATGTTTTAACTCTAAGCCGAATTGTGCTGGCTTGGTATAAGTTATGTCTCGCTACCAATATTGAACAGGAGGAACAAGTCTATAAGAACTCCACGTGTCTCCCCATCTCTCCACTTGTATTAAATTCGCACTTTGATATTCCCTAACTCCTTCCTAGACATTATCTCCGCCTGTTAAATGGAATTAGCTTTCGGATATTGAAGCTTTCTTCCTTTTTCTTTTACTTAATTGTTTCCGCCCCTCCCTTCCCCTCCTTTGCCTCGCCCGACAGCGTTCTCACGCAACTTATCTGGAATACTTAGGTGTTATTAAACTTTTACTGGTTTAATAAGACCAAATGTTCCGAAAGCTCCTCCCCTTGACTTGTAGGAATCTACTCTCTTCATGGCCACACCTCTTTATTCTTTTTTGTAATAACAATAATTTATGAATCCTAAAACTAAACTTGTTCAAATCAAAAACTCCATTTTTATAGTGCAGTATAAATTACGCTGTAAATATATTAAATCATTTTGAAATTGGCAATTCTCCAATTTCTAAAAGTTGTTTTTTCATATCTTCAATTTGTGTGTAACATAAAGATTTAGCTACTTCACAGAAAATTCATTTAACTTTTTTTTAATGGGTGGTATTATTTTTTATGAAAAATATATTATCTAAAAAAGCTTGCGAGCATTGTTTAAGTATTTATTTTTACCTTCTTATTCACATGAAAGTCGCTGACTGTATAATACAATAATATGTACTGCTTACCTTCGCAGCGGCTTAATATTATTACATAAGATTTGAAATTATTTTTATGTGAATTTTTAAGGCTTTTTTTAGAAATAACATCCCTAGGCTGGCAAAGTACGTTGGTTATTATTATATTTTGCACTTACACACCGTGTTCCAAGATCATATCGCCAAACTTGGGGTGGTTATTAAACAAAGCAATTCAATTAAATTATAAAATGTGTCCAGTGTAATCGAAGCTTTTCTTTCGCGGGTAATGCACGCGATCGGATAACAAAATGTTCACCCTCACATTTAAAATCTTAAATAAAACAGCTGTCCAAGTGGGAAGATATAATAATTATAAAGATGTGTTCACAAAACTACACAAACATAAATATGTTATGATACCTTTTTTTAACTGGGCACTGATGAAAAAAAAAGTTTTTCATGGATAAAATCACCCTCCTGAAGTTTCGCGGTATGAGCGTGGAACACATTGTATATTATATTATTATACATGCGTAAAAGCATTATTAAACTTTCTATTCCTAAGGTTGCGTGAAAAAAAAATCGGATCTTAATATTTCGTTTTCAATAATAAGTACCTCTTTCGACCTCTCTAATAAAATAAAATCATTATATGAGTATTTCTCAAAAAAAGTGTACATTTTGGAAAAATAAAGTGTGCCTACAAACAGTTCAAAAATTTCACATGTTTTTAATTAATCATACAAAAAAAATATGCACCATTTTGTAGAATAAATATTAGGCTTTAAAATATCGAAAAATAAACATTACAATCGTATCAATTCGCAAATATTTTAATTTTTTAAAAAATATCGATTTTTACCTTCCATACAAAATAAAATTGCCACCCTACCCACCTCATTTGTTTATACTTCATAAAATGCGATAATAACGTTATAATATGTGATTTTATGTAAGTTTTAGGGTCTTAATTAAATGTAGTTTCTGTAAAAAGGTAATTTTCTATGGGGTTTCATAATAAATTAATAATTTATGCACAAAAAACAAAATGAGACATCACCATTTACTTTTTAGTAACTACTCTTTAGTTACGTTTTATTAGTACTTCCACCGTAATTTTTTAACCCATTTGTAAAATTTAACATGGACAACACTAGCCTCTTTCTGATTAATTGTTGGTCTGACTTCTCCGCCATAACATTAATTGTTAAAATCAGTAATAACGTGTTTCTTTAGTGGGACCACTATTTCGTAACAGAAAATATTTTAGCCTTTTTTCACAAAACGGTAAGTCTTTTTCTACTCATCTTTTTGTAACATGTGCGGTACGAACATTGCTAAGCTTACATATTAACACTTTTAAATTTTATCAAACCATTGACTTTTTATAACATAAATTCTTATTACAATTTCGTAACGTTTGTTATGAATTTCGTAACGTAACGAAAAAGTTCAATGTAAAGCTGAGTGTACACAGTTACAACGTGATTAAGAAAAGTAAGTATATTGTAAGTGTGTCTAGCATTTTTATGAAAGTCTTATGTAAGTTTAGTAATAATGTAATATATTATGCACAATGCACAAATATACATATGTATTTAGATATAATAGGAAAAAAATAAATATTATTATACCATAGAGCAGATCTGTTGATGGCGCTGAAAAGTAGGTAGGTTGTAATACATAGGATGCGCTGGAAATTCCTGATGGTCAATGGCAGAGCAGGTGTCGTCGGACTTGTATGTTTTATCATCGCGATTATATGGCATTATACATAATGACAAGTACTTGAAGATCAAGCTGAGCCGTCCAATACTGGTTTTATTTTAAATAAGCTTGAGGCACTCATACACACTATCCGTTCTACAGGCGCTCTATACAATATTTATAAGTGCCTTAAGTTTTTTATAAAAGCTTATTTAAATATAAATTTATTTTTATTTACTCTGATAAAACCATAACTACAGCATAATTTTTGTTTAGGAATGACCCCATAAACCAATGCCAAAAAGCAAAACGCTTACAGAGAAAGACTGAAAAAGGAAAATACAAATAAATATGAGGAAATCCGAATTAAGCATTTAACAAAAGTTATAGAAAATATCAAAAATAAAAAAAGAAATTCTTACAGAAGAAGAAAAAGAAGAGCTACGGGCAAAGTGGAGACAAGCCAATTATAAAAGAGCTGAAAGAAAGAAAAAGGCTAATCCTACGACACAAGACAATAATACATTTGAACGTAGAAAAAATAATAAAAAAATCCTAAAGGAAAGACTACAAAAGCTGACTGAAGAAAATACTCGATTAAAAAGTCGAAATAAGAATTTAAGACAGTGCTGTAATCGGATGAAAAGGCAAGTGAATATTCTGAAAATATTATTGCATAAACAAACTAAGACTAATAATGATGCTATTCCCATCGAAACTGGATTATCTAATAAATCGGAGATGTTATAATAGGAAATAATAATGCCATAGAAAATAACACTGATATTGAAAATATGAATAGTGAAAATGAAGATTCTAACAAAATCAAAGATAAACCATGTGGAGTGACTATCTTAAAAACGAAAAACTGGAAAATATACATACAAAAAAGAAAGTGGTTTGTAAGGGCCTTATCTCTAAATCTCTATCACTAAATGTCTATATTCATGCGCCAAAGCGGAGTGATAAACCAAAGACTGAAAAACTGACCAAATGTGTCTCGGAAAGATTTCAATTATTATAAAGATGAGGAAGAAATTTATAAAACGCTAATGGATAATTCAAACTAAATAATTGTATGTTATTAAATTTTTAATAGTTTAAACAGTGCCTGTTCTTTAATTTCTTAAGATTTGTTGAATATTGTGTTAGGTACTTCAATTTGGGAGCTGATAATTTGATTAAAAAACATTTATTTATACTCCTTTGTTTTTTTTTTAAACCCCTTTGGTATAACAAAATACAAATATTTGGGTCGTGAGTTTATGTATGTTTGTAGTATGTACAATAAATAAAAAAGTAAAGGATAATTACTTACATTTAAAAAAGACGACAACTAATTAAATTGAATAAATAATAAAAAAAGTAAAATAAAATTTGCCATTGTGTAAACAAGCCTTATGTTTACTATTTAGTTACGTCTTATGACTATTTCGTAACACTATTTCGTAACTACATTTTCGTTACGTACATTTATTTTGAGAAATACTCATATTTAGTTTGTTACGATACTGCTAGAGTCCTCTGGCGCTTGAAAAGCGAAGCTTGAGCCACGTCGCCAACCTTTGCCGAGCGCTCTGCGGGCGTCGCGCGTCGTTCGCACAGCGCCAGACATCGATGCGGGGTTTGTGGCGCCGCCGTCAGATGGCAGGCGCCGCCCCCTTGTATTGATCACGTCTTCATCCCCGGCTCGGCACAATGCAGCATCTTTGTTGATCCTCTCGGGTGACGTCCGAGAAACAACCTGCCCGGGAAAATTCGCGAAAAAGGCCGCGCAAACACTACCCAGTTGACCGTTCGACTTTAGGAAAGCTGTCGCATCATCTGCGAGCGTTATTCTGCCTCGATATTGGAAACATTATAGCTATTTGATTGGATCTTCTCTTGGGGCGCCTTTCTTTGCCGCAGGAATATCTAAGGGTAAGATTATCTCTCTTCTGTGACGTCTTTTGTTCAATACTGTGTGATTGACCTATGTTACACCCTCCACTGACTTCGAAATTAAAAACCCCCCGTTCTTACCGATTTATTACAATCAAACAATCCACGAGCTTATTGAAGTATCTCTATAAAATGACAATCATTTTCTAAAATAATTTGTGTTTGTATTTTCGTACTACCACACCACTTGTCCCAGCAACGAGTGGTTATGAATAATTCCTGTTGCCAGATGATACGCGTAGGAATGTGGGCGTTTAACATTATTTGAGATAAAAGCCATCATTTGAAAAGAGTTTATTACCCGATTGGTTCATTCGCTGTGACCTTTGCTGTACCTGTTAAATAGGTCACACTGAGTTATGTAGTATATTCATGTGCCTACCTGTGGGAGTAATAATCGTTATTCATCTCGACTTTATGGGTCAACTTTTTAACCTTTTTTTATGAAAAATGGCTAATGATTTTGTAATAGATTAATCATAATCCTTCCTTCAATAGTAATGGTCCGGTTAACGTTATTAGTTATTAATGATAACAGTAACTGATTTGCCCCAATCAGGATACTAGTACATATAAGGTTTACGAGATAAATTGCAAAGTAATGGTGGTTTGGGTGCTCGTTTACATTTTCCGATACCCACATAAATAATGTATTAAGATAGGTCAGGTCAATGTTCTGCCAAATTGCTTCATTCAACTACATATTTTATAGGGATTTACTTTATTTAATTTTTCAAAGGAATCGCAAGTGAAAAAAACAAGTAGGTTGTGAATTTTATTTATTATGTATTTTAATATTTTTTAATATCATTACGGCCAATAATTATAATGTAAAATTGGTTTTTAAGCGAGCACAATGTCACGCGGTGAAATTTTTTTTTATTTTATTAACGCCCTTTTTACTGGCTTTTACACGTGAATAGTAAAAATTATATAGTATTTATTATACACAACTAAACTACCTCAGTAACAATCTTTTGTTAAGTGATAAATTGAAGATGTCCACTGACTCGGTATAATTATTTCTCTCCATAAGTTTTCTGGGCAGTGAGGAATACATATGGTAGTTAGTCTCAGAATTTCTGCACTGGAATAAATCCCGACTTCTACTATTACGTGGTGGAATATATAATATCGTGGGTTTATAAGTACAAGTTTTTGAACCCAATTCTGCCAGAGCAATGTCGACAGCGGAAAAGTAGTAATTATTATTGACAGTTGCATGAGTCTTTTCACAGCATGTCGCGTGAGGACATTCTGCGACACAGTAATTGTGTAATTGTAAATACTAATAATTATATTTTCTCATTTAATCTTAATATGTTTTGTAAGGTATTTTAACGACACTTTTTAGTCATTGTTGCGCCTTTAACTGAGGAAGCCGTTTGTAGGACCCAACCACGGATGCGCAATAAATTCAATAAGGACCGTATGTGGTCGACGCATACAGTCTAACGTGAAATTTATGATACAATTAATATTTAATTAACGGCGAGGCGGTACGGTACCAAAGGTAATAAGACTAACCTTTAGCTGTGGTAATTAACAAAGGTGTACCTTATTGCGTATGTCTTAATTATCGGGCGCTATGCTATTACTAGGAGGAATTATTTTACGTTAAGCTAACTACCTAGTAGAGATTATACCGGAACGTCGTTTTGTAACTGAACACGATTATTGTCAAGCGAAAAACTGAACTTCAACGAAGCCCAGTGAACACGATTATTGTCAAGCGAAAAACTGAACTTCAACGAAGCCCAGTGAACACGATTATTGTCAAGCGAAAAACTGAACTTCAACGAAGCCCAGTGAACACGATTATTGTCAAGCGAAAAACTGAACTTCAACGAAGCCCAATGAACACGATTATTGTCAAGCGAAAAACTGAACTTCAACGAAGCCCAGTGAACACGATTATTGTCAAGCGAAAAACTGAACTTCAACGAAGCCCAGTGAACACGATTATTGTCAAGCGAAAAACTGAACTTCAACGAAGCCCAATGAACACGATTATTGTCAAGCGAAAAACTGAACTTCAACGAAGCCCAGTGAACACGATTATTGTCAAGCGAAAAACTGAACTTCAACGAAGCCCAGTGAACACGATTATTGTCAAGCGAAAAACTGAACTTCAACGAAGCCCAGTGAACACGATTATTGTCAAGCGAAAAACTGAACTTCAACGAAGCCCAATGAACACGATTATTGTCAAGCGAAAAACTGAACTTCAACGAAGCCCAGTGAACACGATTATTGTCAAGCGAAAAACTGAACTTCAACGAAGCCCAGTGAACACGATTATTGTCAAGCGAAAAACTGAACTTCAACGAAGCCCAATGAACACGATTATTGTCAAGCGAAAAACTGAACTTCAACGAAGCCCAATGAACACGATTATTGTCAAGCGAAAAACTGAACTTCAACGATGTCATGTGAACATGATTATCTTGAAGTGAAAAACTAAACTTCAACGATGTCATTTGACCACGATTATTATCAAACGAAACATGTGTGTATAAAGCCGCTAAACTTTCGAACGACGTCTCTGGCATCATGAAATTGGCAACACAATAATTTTCATTTACGAAGCTTTGAAAAGCCCACATATGTAACTATTTATAAAATATATCTGTATTTCATTAAAACGGTGATTCTATGCCAAATTTCCATAGCTACCACAAAAGCTACAGATACCGCTTTGCATACATATATACACCGAATTTAATTGTCATCACACACAACTATTGATTAACTCCTTAAGGTACGGATACATTTGCGAACCGAAATGCGAGCCAAGCCTCGAATTGTGGGAAAGGAACGAAGCAACAGCAAACGGCGCGAAACGCCGCTTGCGTTCCTTTCCCATAATTCGAGGCTCGGCTCGCGTTTCGGATCGCAAATGTATACGCAGCATAATGTGCCAACACATCCACCGTTGATTTGCTAGTAGCTCGCCGCATTTGCCTCGATTTTATGATATTTTTAACCCCCAAAAATGGTCCTAGCATACTAAAATATATTTTATTCGCTTAGCAAGCAGTCATTATTATAACTCGTCGTTTCATCACTTTCAAAAATGTCAATTTTATCCGTGAAAACACGCGTCGCAAAATTAGATGTCGAAAATAGTGTCAGTTTACGTACGACGGGCGATTGGCATTTTACCACCTGGCATTCCAGGGGTTACATTTATTATAATTATTTTAACCAATTTTATTTTTAAGTCATTTTATTTATGCATGTTTGTTGAATATTTTCCTGATTAAGCTACTAGTTGTTCGTGTGCTTGTATTGTTATTTTAAGCACTTATTATTTCAACAATAGATTCCCAAAGCGATAAGACCTTAGGCATTATATTTCGCCATAAAAACGATAATAAATTGGAAGGCAGGGATGCGAAATCGTGATTTTCCTTCCTTTTTCAGGAACTGGGAGTAGCTTGACCTAGTTTGAGACCTCTGCTGGGAAAATCTAGAACGTTTATTTATATCAAATGAGACCTATTTGCGAGAACAAATTTAATGAATTAACAAGAATTTGATTACAATAGGTTTTTTTAATCAAATTCCACGAGTTGGTATCCCTTGTCTTTGAAAACACAAAATCTTATAGAACTGAGCGACAGCCAAGTTAAAAATTAACTCAATTCCATCATTTTGATGTCCCCAATGTAGCTGAGCATTATTTTCTCACTCAGTGGGTTATAGCTAGCTAATACGGACAATAAATTCAAATAAACACGCGATATATATTATTTGGACTTTGTTTTGACTATTTCTCGAACTCTGGCCTCAGCATTACCGGGTTGCTGCTAGACGCCTCTAAAATGGAAAATACATACGAGTACATGTTTTAGGTTAAATAGGTTTAAACCATTTCCCCAGGCTAAAGTGTAAAGTAGGTCAACCCAGAAGTTGGTGTACGTTGCTCGTGTTCCCAACTATCCTGCGCCATGTAAATAGTAAATACGAGTAAATGAATAAGAATGTATATTTTATGAGTTTGCAATGTTACTACATTGCGGCATTCAACAATTCGTGTTTCATTATTCTCCTCGAATATTCGAAGGCAGTGCTCCTCAAACTCTTCGGAATTACTTACCATGTTTAAATTTACGCATACCTTTCTTCGTTTTTATCATTAAATTCATAATACCTATGGGTGGCAATGTTGAAATTAATAAAACTCCTGTTTATAACAGGCACGATGTGTAATTTATTAGAGGGAAAGACTTTTTTTATTAAATCGTGATGAGCTTGAACAGCCAGGAGGCAATTGTCCTTTTTATTGTAGTATTCAGTTGGTCGATGGTAGTACTATCGTTCTGCGCTACCCTACCAACTGTCAATAACTCTTGTCACTAGATCCGTGACAACAACTCGTCTCTCCACATATCATAAGTTTATACATGACATGTGACTAGTATTTCAATATTTGATTGATGTTACATAAGATGATTCCCATTTCCTCCAGGTGGAATTTAATGAAAGAAGTCTTGTAAAATTTTATAAAAGGTGGTAGCAATCCAAAATCCTAACACCTTAGTCGGTAGCTTTCGTATTCACTATTAATTACTTCATAAGCGAATGAGTGAAGTTTTTGCTGTTATCTGTTTTAAGCCGTGTTCGGTGACCGGATCTGAATAGCCAGGTATTTACCTACCTTCCTTTTGCCCATCTCCTTCCTTTCCCCTATACCTTCGTCCTTTCTACGTACCCCAATTGAGGATAATAATAATAATATTTGGCTAATTTATATAGCACCGTTTTCGTGAGAAATCACCTCAAGGGCGCTGCACAAATATATTTCTTAAATAGTTAATACTATTATAGAACTACTGACTTAAACTAGTCTATTAACTTATCTCTAAGACTTATGTCTAGTGACTTACGACTAAGGCCTATAACTACTATCTTAATGACATATACCTATACGAGTATTTACATATTTGGCAACTTACAACTAAAATTAACATTAACAATCTAATCTTACTAACGCCAGAAGAAGAAGGAAGTTCTATTATATTAGGGTGTTTTTATTGTTAGCTGGATATATATGTTAAATGAATGAAATTAATGAACAAAATAAAATAAAATGATGCCATAGATGCCATAGTTCCACTGACTCCAGACGGCAGGGAGCAGTTGGGACTCTTGTGCGGTATTCACATTAAAAGTGATAGTAAAAACAGTGAAGTGAGCTCTGTACAGCTTTTAAAAAAAAATAGTATTACTGATTTATTAAAAATATTTTTCAAATTATTGGTAATCCGGTTAAAAACGGGACTGCAGGCCGTTTCCTGATAAACTTTCAGTAAAGTCTTGATAATATATAATGACGAAATGCGAAAATGGTAGGATTTATATGAACACGTGTTCCGACATCGTGACAATACATTGGTATTTTACTAAAAGTTTATCAGGAAACCATTCGTTAAGGGCCTGCAATCTCGTTTTTAATCGGAATTCGAATAGTTTGAAGAGATTCTTAATAAGTTAGCAGTATTTTTTAGCATCCGAGGATCCCACCACTTACCCGCCCCGGTATAGGTAACTTATGGTTACCCCTTCAGGGCTCTTGCAAGGACGCTAATTTTTTGTTAAGAACGACTCTACATTTAATAAGAACGAAGCTAAACCTCGAATGTCCCCGCATACGTTTTTAGGGAAGCAGTCTGCGAGTGCTTACTGTGTACAATGTTAGTTTGTTAGTAGAGTACTTGCCTCTGTTTCTATATTTTTTATCATTGAAGTTACCCACCGCTTTCCCACCCCGGTATAGGTGACTTATGGTCACCCCTTCGGAGTTCTCGCAAGAATCTAATTTTTTTGAATAAACGGCTCTACAATTTAAAGTGAAGTTAGACCTTCAATGTCCCCGCATACGGTGTTAGGAAGCGGTATGCAAGCGCTTACAGATGAGTGACTACAATGGGTGTTATGATTAATGAATACTTCTCAAAAATTTAAAACAAGAACAAATAAACATAGAAAATCAGGACAAAGTTAGAAAGCGTAGAATTCACAGTCTATTTACGAGAACGAAAAAGGGAGAAAAAAGAAAGAGGAACATATTGTACCAAAGTATCAGCAACCTAAAGTAGAGAAAAGAGATGAGAAGTACATGGTAAATAAGAAAAAAAAAGAAAAAAAAATACATGATCAGTAACCATCGCGAATATCGTGTGGTCACCGAATTCAGGTGAGCTGTAAGCAAGAGAAAAAGAAAACACAAAAGAAAAGTGGTTCAATGCCTCGCAGCTGGCAGTCCCGAGGATGGATTGGTGGTGGTTGGGAAGACAAATGCAGGTCCAAGTCCCGCGCCCCTAAGCCGACCTCGTGGTGGTGCCCAGAAGAAAGTATATGGGATGATAGGGATTAACCCTAAAGACCCTAGGGGAGAAAAGCGTCAGGAAGTCGGAGGCAGGGCGGAAGGCACCCAGGTCAGCACGGACTTCCCTCTGACCCACAACCACCCTCAGGGGTGGCACAGATGTCTGGCAGAGTTCCATAAGTGCTAGAGCTTCAGTGAGCTTATGCGGGGACTAGGTCCGTGAACAACCCCTTATGGGGATATCAAACAACACAAAACAAGCAATGGAGTTCAGTTCTGGTCTGAATGGTTTCAAGATCTAAGATAGAAAAAAAAGAAAAGAAAAAAAAAAGAAAAAAAAACATACAGTCAGAAAACATTAGTGTCTATTAAGTAGATGAAAATTAACAATCGCAATAAACAATATAAAGTCAACAATTTAACAATCATAAAGTTTTACCTGAAAGAATAAGAGATTAGATAAAAGAAGTAAAAATAAAAACATATGAAACACATTGTTTGGATTACTATAAAAGTAGATAAGTATATGCTAGAAAGAAGAAACAAGAAACATGTAGAGTTGCCAGTGCCATAAGATTAACTTGAACCATAGTCTGTCATCCTCACTTGTACATTGATTGCAGCAGCTTGGGCAGGGCAATCTCTATCCCCTGTGGGATGGTCGGCAGGTTTTTTGAAACGTGTACAAGTGGCACAGACAGCGGGAAGGGCTTTCTTAGGGCAAGTCTCGTAGTTATGCCCCAAAGTGGCGCAGTGACGGCAGGTTTCATTGTCTTGCTGACAAAACTTACTAATGTGCCCATATTGTTGGCATTTGAAACACCTGGTTGCCCCCGTATAATCCCGAGTACGGCAGGCATTCCATCCAAGGAAGCACATACCGCTGTCTATGAGAACTTTTCTGGCTAACGGGTGACATGTAACCACCATGTTCATGGTGGGAGTGTCTCTCTTGCCAAAAAGCGAAACTCGCCGCATGGTTCTAAGATGATCTTCAAGAGAAAGCGTCGTTTGACCTACTAGATTATTGGTAAAGACCTCAGAGAAGAGCTCCTGGTCTGCAGATTGCTCTCCTTTAGGGACATTGTATAAGACAATCTTGGGAAGGCGTCCAAGTGGATTGATCATTTTAAGACCATTTGCAGCGAGCTTCGCTTCGGCCTTCCTGATGTTCTCCAATCCTTTTTTGTCTCTGGCTTGGAAAGCCATGCCAGCACCCTTGATTTTGCGGGACCGAACAATCTGGAAGTCATCTTGTTTAGGGTTGAGAACCTTCTCAAGCTTCTTCAGAGTGTCCTCCGAAGTTTTACCCTCCGGCACCTGAGGATAGAATAGGACAGTCAGCGGTTTCTGAGGAATCGGTCGTTCATGGCCGTTCACCAGAATCTTTTTTGAAGCAGGCAGGTTAGCAGCAGCGTTAGCATAGGAGAAAGTCTCCTTATGTAGTGGCATAGTAGGAGCAGGAACTGATCGAGAATTAATGAGCAGGTCTAGCCTAGTTGTAATGGCCGATTGAGCATTCAACATCTCGTCTATGGTAGAACTTCTTGTCGAGAGAGTGTTCATTTCCAACATCAGACGAGTAATGTCCGACATGAGGTCATCTAGGGTGGAGTTCAGCAAGTTTTTATCAGCCTTATTAAGCTTGTTACTACCATCTGAGATTATTACACGAATTTTTTGGCATTTTTCCAGAGCTGGAATTGCCTTCATTTCTTGATTGCCAGGCGAGTCACTGTACCTAACTCGTTTTTTATTTTCGGCATTCGGAGTGGTGTAAGGAACAATGGAAGGCATTTCTTGATTATCAGCTCTAGTCGGAGTATCCTGGGCAGTAGTTTGTGTAGTACCTGCTTCAGCTCGTTTTTTATTTTCAGCAGTCGGAGTGGTGGAGGGAGCAGCGGAGGGCACTTCCTGGTTATCAGCTATAGTCGGAATATGCCGGGCAGTAGTTTGTGCAGCTCCTGCTTCACTGTCTGCCTCAGTTGTAACAATATCCCTATGGGACTTTTTTTTATATTTTGTGGCTTTAGAAGGTCCAGCAGTAGGCGGAATGGTGGATAAAATATCCTCAATTTCTTTCAACAATTGTTTACGACTCTTCGGAGGAATCGCAGAATTCCCAATGGAGCTGTCCGAATCATCGGAAGGACCCTCACTAGACGCCATTTATAAAGAAAGAGGGAAAAAAAGACAAATGAGGAAAAAAAAAGAAATGGGGAAAAAATATTTTTTCCCCAGATTTTACAAAATTTTCCCCAAAAATGAGGAAAAAAGTCGGGAAAAAACTTTTCAAAAATGTCAATACATATGAAGAAATGTCAAAATTGGATATCGAAAAATGTTTTAAAGAAAAATCAATAAATATAAAAAAAAGTATTTAGGATTGATCCAACAAAGCTTCCAGAAGCCTCTAGAAGATTCCAGAAGGCTCTAGAACGCTCTAGAACAATCCATTGAAAAAAAAAAAAAAATAGCACGTGGTGAGAAAGGAAAGAATTTTGTAAACAAGTGACGTCACAGAAGAATGTTTACGCGAGAGCTTCTAGAACGCTCTAGAGAGTTCTGGAAAAAGACTAGAGAAAAACATGGTAACAATAAGGTCACTGCCCTGGAGAAAAAAAAACACTATTTTCACAAAGGAATATCACAAAATCACTGTTTTTTAACGGGAAAAGTATGGGCGATAGAGGATCGAACGTATAACTGAATTTATATTGTTAAATAGAAAGAAAAAAACACAAAAACGGGTACGCAAATACGACAAAGTACTGCGTAGTACGGAAAACACTCGTAAAAACGGGCAAAAGCCCGTTTTTAAACAAAAGAAATACACTGTTGTGTTGTAAATAGTGATACTGATAACGTATATGTAAAAAATATTAAAAAAAGCGAAAATTTTCGTTATTTTCGGGAGTACTACAAGGTTTGAGAATTGTAACTCCGGAGCGAGATTAAAGCGACTGCACTAGCGGGCGGCGAGAACTGATGATATTTTTTATCAGTAAGTTTTCTCCGTGTGGAATTCTAAAACAACGGAACTATTTCAGTAATTATCTATAGAGCGTTTAATTTTCAAGAGATAAGAAGCCATATTGTTAATGGCATTTTTTAGATTGTTCAATCAGAGGGAGATTTGAAACTCATACGAAACTGAGTAGCAACTACTGAGGCAATTAAAAACAAATTGGTCCCTAAAATCAAGAAAAAATTATGTGTCTAGATTTTGTTTTATCTGAAATATGAAAAGTTTGAGAAGCCCTGTGTTTTGGCGTTTTTCAGGTTCGCTCGGCAATGGCAAGCTTTAGCACGGCTCACATCTTGTCAGTTGAGACTCGGGGGAAACTCTTACTGCCTCTGGAGTGGAAGTTTGAGGATATTTTCTACAGAATATCTGCCTCCTAGACAGCTATAAACATGTCAGAATAATCGTGTAGGCTCTGTAGGCTTCCCCGACACCTCACAAAGGCGCGTCAACTGTTTAACAGCGAGCCCTGAATAAGTTCGCTGAGGTGGCGCGAATTAAATGCCGTGTAATTTATGGCACAAATTCTCTTCTTTTCTCAGTTTGCTCCTCTCTCGTCTCCGGGCTTCTTTTGTTCGGGAAGTTGCCGGATTACGACACTACGATATAAACATTACGAACGTCATACAAAGCCATTATTATTTTAACAAAAAATGTCGAGTATAAAAATATTTTATTTCTTTGGGGACGAGATCGTGTAAGTAACTGAGGGGTACTGTCAATGTATTAATATGATAATTCTGTTCTATACAAATGTTTTCTAATCGCCTCCCTTTTTGATTTCTTCTTCTTCAACTAACCTAACCCGACCTTATTATTGTGACTTAAACCAAATCATTTTAGTTTTTCCAACCTCATTGAAATATTTTTCACATGGAATTCTGTATGAAAATTACTTTTACGTACCTAGGGTGGAGGGGGGTCACTTGGTCCCCCATATATCGCGGAGCGATCGAGTCTTTTTATATTCCTTTTGCCCTTTCCAGTAACACTCGGATATTAGTTACTACCAACCTTTTTAACGGGAAATCGCCTATCATCGCCCAGCAGTCATGCATTAAGTAATGAAAAACAGTAAAAGATATTAAGAACTCAAATATATAATTTTCCTCCCTAGCATATTGCACATTTTACGACCGCAGTCGTGACTTGTTTGCTGTGAGGATTTTTTTAAACTTATGGGTATCCGGTGGAGTACAATAGTAACCGACTAATCGACTACCATAATACGGACATGTGTCTAGTGTGGTAGTCGAAAAGAATGTATAAACTGTATACAAATATATTTTACGAATAAAGAAAAAATAAAGGAGAATATACGATGCAATTGTGAATGGTAGCAGAAGTCGGGGGCGCCCGAGGAAGATATGGCACGACCAAGTGAATCAGATACTTGAGTCGGGCCATGTCAAGAGTCAGAACAATAGAAGAGTATGTATGAGACGATGCATGAATGTGAATGAGGCAAGGAGTGTGTGCCAAGACCGAGTTGTTTGGCGGTCCGTCCTCTCTGCCTACCCCTGCGGGGAAACGGCGTGATGGTTAGTTAGTTAGTTTAAGAAAAAAAAAAAAAAAACCCTATGTACGAAATTTTCAATGTACCCAATGTAAAAGCCCCATGGGCGTATAAAGAGAGTGAATACATAAATATAATTAACTCGACATTTTTCATCGGAATTCGATAGATATTATCTAATATATTAAACAATAGTAACGGGATTTTTTTAATGCAAATCAAGTACCAAATTGTTTTCTATAATTTTTTAAATTATAGAGTTTGTGATGTAAAAAAAACTCCCATTTGGGGGAAGTGTATACCCCCCTCCGAGGTGGGAGGGTTAACATACATTTCGTGTTCAAGTAAAGTGTATATCCCAATCTGTATTAAAAATGTTGGTAAACTGTCAGGGTCTTTATGGTCGTCCCCACTCTAAGAATTATAATAGTAGTCTCTGGTAAGTAGAGTAGAGTATCTTCGAGAGTTGTTCGGCTATAACTATATATACAGGGTGCGCCAGAGAAACTTACTTATTTGAAAAAATTCCCGACCGTTGAGTTGGGCAAGTAGAGGGGCGGGAGGGGGCGCATCTGGAGGAGGACGTCCCCAAGTTTGTTTCCCATTCTCGTCAGTTGCCATTATGCTGTGGTCTAGAGAGCAGCGGGCATGAATTTGCTGCGACTACATTTCCCCAACCGCCTCATCTCTCTCCGAGACGATCTCCCATGGCCGGCGCGCTCTCCGGATTTGACTCCATGTGATTTTTTTTATGGGGTTATTTGAAATCCCTTGTTTATGTCGATCGACCACGGACCATAGATCACCTGAAAAACAACATTCCTGATGCTATTGCCAATATTCCGATTGATATGCTGAGAAGTGTGGACGAAAACTTCAAAAAACGACTTAACCAGTGTATGCGCGATGAGGGTCGCCATTTAAAATATGTAATTTTTAAGACAGTATGAAAAAAAACTTGGTACATTGCATTTTCAAATAAAAAAAGAATTACAACAATAACTACAGTGTTTTTGTTTTTATTGAACTTTCAAATAAGTAAGTTTCTCTGGCGCACCCTGTACCTTTAAAAAATCCTTAAATCAAACAGAAATTTTATTTTTCCAAATGTACACTCCTCTCTCATACACAAGCAAATGCTTAAACGGAACCCATTGTAAAACTAATTATTATGTTATGTACAAAACTTTTATTGATCTACCTATATAAATAAAAATGTAAATATTTGTGTGTTCAAAATCTTAAATCTCCGAAAGTTCTTCACCTTTGATTGCTTTGAAATTTTCACACCACGTTGTATTCGAATACACATGTGTTTATTATATAGATGTCACCTGTGACAGATAAAAACACGTTTTTTTTAAACTACGCCATCTGTTGGACATTAAAGCAACACGCTCTATTGATTCTCTATATGCACCGATAGACTGAGCCACAGCAACGCGTTGCGGGGTACAGCTAGTAAATAAATGAAAATAAATAACTCGGGAAGCCTCGCAGACGCCAGGTAGGGATTCATTTCATTCCAGGGAGGGTTTAGAAAAAGTTTATTTTTGGGTCATGAGAGAGTGCGGCTATTATCCATGGATCTTCCCAACTTCCTCCCTTCAGTTCAGAAGGCCATGTCAAGGGTGTGCCACTACTTAGACTATTTCATACGTCTGGGGGATTGTCTCGAGAGCTCTGTCACTTTGATTAACATGGGTTTCCATGTTCTTGACGATCCAAGACAGCATCAACATAGACTGTTTTATTTTCCAGGACTTCGGTTCAGGTTAGGACCAACCTGCTGAAGGTTCTGCCGATTGGAAATAGAATGGCTTTTGACATTGGTATATAGAGGGCAGTGTAAGTGTATGTGTGGGGGATTAACGTTTAGTTTTACTTCCAATACCACTTTTATTATGTTATTTGCCACCGTCGCATGTTTCTGTTGAATATTGCTGACAGCAGTTTTCCTGGATTGCAGTAAACCATAGTAAAACATATTACCTCCAAAATCTTTTTGATGATTGAAAGCATTTCAAGTTTTGTAACAAATGTAATATTGTTTGTATGTATTGCGTGTTACAGAGCAACAGCGGGCTCGGAAAGGCGCTCAAGCCGAGCAAGGAAGGCAAGGAGGGCAAGGCGGACGGACTGTCCGAGGGCGCCTGGGACAGCCGCGACCTCTTCATCGACGATGAGGGCATCGAGGGCAGCGGCGCGCGCGGGGAGGTAACCACGGACCTGGAGAGCTCCGGCTCCGGCTGGGGACCGGACGACGAAGACTCCGGCCTGCCCTCCTCAGGTGCGGGCCCTCTCCCCCCCCAAAAACCCACGAACCGCCCTAACCTGCCCATTGGCGATGATGACGAGGATCACGTGGTCTCCGAGCGCACGCGCCCGACCCCGCGTCCTCACGACGTCCCCACTAGCACCGAGGCGCAGCCTGAACTTATACCCAGCGTTGACGATGACATTTTCGTGATTGAGAAAGAGAAGACGTTCGATGTAGATAGTGAGTAGTGATCGCATGCGCATCCATTTTATTATTTTTACTAAGTTTTATTGTGGCCCATTCACAAAACCTTTTTATTCATTTTTTATTATTTTATATACCGATGGTTGGCATCCAGATCTTAACCACATATGTATTTTATGTTTAATTTTCAGGAGAACAAAACATGTTTTTCTTGATATTATATTGTGATGGTGTCGTAATAAAAAGTACATCCTAAGAGGAACGGCTGAGCGGTCTTTGTCATACAAAATTTAAATTTCGATTTGAGGCCAAAATATATAACCAAACTGAAAAATGTTTTTTTTAATCAAAGGGTACAGCAAATATCTAGTAAGGTCCCTTGAGGTGATTTTGCACAAAAACGGCGCTATACAAATCATCCAAATATTATTATTAAGGATATGTGCTACTTTAGCTAATGAGATACAGCCATTGATATATTATACATCAATGGATGTAGGCCATTAAAGAAGTGAATTTTTCATGATTTTAGAGGCTACTTTGGCAATTATTATGAGTTAATGATAATATAATATAATGATAAAAATGTTTTTAAAAAGCATTTTGATGGGCTTAAATTTAACTTACAATGACTGATTTACGTAGAAACTAGAAACACAAATTTGTTGCGTGTAAATTTAAAATTTTGTCAAAAAAAACCCCTTTTTTACAGGTTTTTAATTTTTAATTTTATATTTCCATATATTATAAGAGAAGGTTGGGCAAGATAATTTTTTTTTTAAACTATTAACTGCATTAAAAATTGTCAATGTTGCTTCTAAAATCATGAAAACATTATTTCTTTAATGACCTGTTTTTTATAATTTAAAACTAAAATAAACAACGCAGCATAAATCTATATTAAAACCACCAACTAAAACCAAAAAAAATAAAATTTCAATTTAGTCCTCTAATCCAAATTTAAGTTTTGTATGAAAAAGGCCATGCGTCCATTCCTCTTATGACGTACTTGCTTAGATATTACGGCCAAATATTCAATGGCAGTGCAAAAAAAGGTATGTTCAAAAATATTGGTTAAGATCTATACCTGACCGTCGACGATATCTAATGCCTGTTAAAGAACACCTTCTCACGGGTGAATAACAGTGTTCACGCTGTTCGTTATGTGTAGGGTCACATATAGTGTTATTTTAATTTTTAAGAAAAGAGCTCATATTTTACATAACAATTTATTTATTTTTAAGATTCATTAAATCTAGTCCGCACTTCTAAGTGCCGTATTTAAATATCAGCCGTACCTGAGTATTCTCTCAAGTAAAATGACAAAATTATTTATAAAATCGAATTAATACAACATTATCTACTACTTACTAGATAATAATGTTTTATACAGGTTGTCCGGGGGGTAAAGTGCACAAACTTTCAGGAGGTGATTCTACAGGATAGTACAAGTAAAAAAGACAAATTACTTTTTCGAAAATGTAGTTTTATTTGGCTGTTAGGTACAAAAGTTGAATTATTTGTATGGAGAAATTAACCGTTTGATTGCCAAAAAAATTCCTACAGTTGCTTGTAAATTCCCACCAAAAAAACATTATTTTTTATGAAACTATATATTTTTTTAAAACCCCATAAATTCTTTGAATTTTCAAGGATTTCGATGATTTTTCGGTGTTTTATTAAAGAATATTGGTTTAGAATCACGCGGAGGAGGATCCTGAAGTCCAGGCGTTTCGAAAAAATGAGAATTTTACGTACCGATGTACGCGCGAATCAGAACACGACTGACGCAATCGATGGAAATCGACGATCGGCAATCTTCGTTAAAACACGAATCGACGAAAATCGATGATTGGCACTCAAACGGTTAATATTCTTCTATGGAAAAAGTTCTTAATCTTTTTTACTTCCGCCATCATGCAGAATCACCTCTAGAAGTTTGTGCACTTTACCCCCGAACATCCCGTATAGTTTGTATATAATTAATAGTAACTACTACCTATTATGGAAATGACGAAGAGAATGAATCGTAAAATCAGCTCTTTTTGCTAGAAAATTTCGAAATATGTCCTAAGAATGAAAATGTATAAACTATTAATCTTGTGGCTTTCGCTTTATGGTTCCAACGAACTGTGAAGATTCAGAACCTTTATTTTATTGTAATCCAATTGACAATATGTTTAGAAAACATTCCTGCCATATTTTGAATATTTTCCAATTTCCCACAAAGCCAAGCTTTTTAATTAATCAATATTTCTATTTATACTGATTTAGACTGTGTTTTTTTAATGATGTCCCATTTGTCAACCTGTTAACCGGGCGGGACGCATAAATACGTCAAACGTAAACAGTATCGGGTAGGACATATGAATACGTCCTTGAAATATATGTTGCGCCCTGGAACGAGCGGGATCATATTTCCGAGCATATCTCACAGAAATTGAGTTTTGAATTTTTACATATTTTAATTTTTTAAACTCAATGTTTCTCTTTTATCTGTGTGCTTTTATTTATTGTTCTGTAATTATAACCTTTTTTATATATTTTTTAATCTTTATAATTGTTTGTAAAATTTTTATTTTTTTAATTCGATGTTTTCATTTTTATAATGCCTAAATGAAAAAAAATAACAATATGAAATTACGTCCTCCGGGCGTGACGTACTGATACGTTCCTGTGAAGGAGTTCGCACCCGTTATATGCTGCGTAATTCAAAAGGGAACTCCCCGGTTAACAGGTTAATATCCATTGTTCTTTCCTTTATAACTACCTTGTAAATGCCCTTCGGATGTCTGACGCTGTTCTGTGAGTTTTTTGATAATTGATAGTTCATCCCTTATTTATTCCCATCGACTTAGTCTCTATCATGTTTCTAGAATGATCATCATACAACTAGGAAGTACTGCTCGATTGTTTTAGTATTTTCCGTTTTGTACGTTTCCATGTTAATATTTCTTAAGTTTATTTTTCGAATGTGCCTGCATTTCATCAAAACTTATTTATGTTAGTTTCATGTTTTTAGAGTTCATTTTTTCTAGCCTATGCTATCGAACTCAATAGCTTGATGTCGAATTCTGCTATTAGCTTTTGCGATCATAGCTTGGTTCTATAATATTGTTCCGGGAATCTACCTCTTTGGTTGACGACAGCAATTGCTTGTATCATATTCATACATTTTGAGAGCTCTTTTTCTATATAGCCCACATTTTTCGAATTCAGTATCTTCCCATCGATCAGTGATACTTATTAGCTTTTCAATCTGTTTCTCTCCTATTTGTCAAGTATTATTTCCCGATTTTTATACCTCTTTGGTATAGTTGTTGATAATGATATAACATTGTTTCAATGATAGAAATTGTTTCAATTCCAATTGTACAAAATTTTAAAGAGTCTTTCTTTTACCCCAAAGTTAACGAATTCAATGGCTTCCTATCCGAACCATGTTATTTATAACTGTTCGATCTGTAGTAGCTTTCAAATTCAATTTCATTGTATTGTAAATCTACCTCGTTGGTTGACTACAGCCATTTAATTCTAATTTATATTTTATTGAGCTCATTTTCCGTATCTATCAAACCATGCCTTTAATATTTGTTGTATAGTTCTCCAATTCGACGTAGAGTATTCCATCAGCAATCTACCTCTTTGGTTCACGAAACTACATTATTAAATGTTTTTTCTCTGATAAACAGAAATTATTTCATTCTTAAATTCGTCATGTCATAAGATTCTCTTCAAAATAATACCTTTTTTTTTCTTTGGTGTAAATTGCTTTTTAAATTTCGTTTTCATCATTTTAGAACCATTGTAGAGTAACTTCATTTCAATTAATGTTTAGTGAATATAATGTATCGATGTAGTGTTGCATCCTCCTATCTATTTCGACGCTTCTCTGTAAAACCGGAAAGATCCCTCGTCAATGTCACTTTCGGTTTTCTGTGTAGACTTCTCTTAGACCCCAAATAATTGCAGTTAATTTATTTTGTTCATGTTTCCCCTTTCTTTTTCAAAAATTTCATGATAATTGGTTGTATGTGGATTGTGTACAAAATGTGAATGGAGTTGAAGCATCAGCAGTTTGCACAAATACAAAGGTGTATAATATTGTGACCGTTTTCACCAAATTGAGCGACCGCTAAAAATTACTTATTTCGGTATTACCATAGTTTAATTTTTACTCATTGTATTTATATGGATCCAACTGTGCTAAATTAAACAACTATCAAAGTGACGAGCTGATCTGCAGCATAGACAATGTCTGCCATACAGAAACATTTTCGTTATTTAATTGCATTGGGAGAACAATTTTAAAACAAGTAAAAATGTAGGTGAAATTGAAGTGCATATTATTTGCTAGTCTTCTGATAAGATTTTTTTTCTTCCAAGCCTTCGTTCATTTTTAATTGGTGAAAGCGGTCAGGAATGTTTTTAAAAAAAAAAAAATTTTTGCAGCCCTGGTTAGTTGTTGAAATCTCTAAACGGAAACCGTGTGAGCTATCAACTTAAGCATTTTATTAAAACACTTACAAAAACGTGTATTCAGTAGTTGAATCGTGGTTGTTTCACAAACAACACATTCTCGCATCGTTTTCTCGAAATATCGTAATTGCACATTTCAAGCTTTTTTCTATTAATTTTGTTCCTCGGTAAATAATTTTACAAAACTCATTAATATTATCGAAATTGCATTGTGTGGGTTGTTCTTATCAAACATTTTTCGCAGTAGTGAATCATTAATTTGCATTAAATAAGTGATATGCTGTACTTCGGGACCTTCAGGTGAAAGGTACTAATTTATTTACACATGCAAATTTAGTTGCGGAATTACTTTTGTTTTATCGTTTCATTTCAATCATACTCCCACCACCAAAGGTTGTTGGTAATGAAATCGGAAACCACCGACTGAAGTCAACTTATATTATAAAATTTATAATTTTGTACTTAACGAATAAACATAGCTTGAAATGGCTTCAACTTTGTTTAGTGCACAGATCAGAATAGATAGGTATTTCTCAAACTTCCTTTAACCACATAAAATCCGCCAAATTGCCAATTGTGCAGTTTGATCCTATTAACAAATGTTAAAAACATAGTTCCTAAATTAGACGCCCTTGATGGCTATGACTGGAGTATATCTATTTACCAAATTTCAATAAAAAATATTCAAATCATTTGACCTTTTGTTCCATTTAAATAAAAAATCAACATGTTTGCGTCAATTTCCGAATAATGTTTATGCTAATTGCTTCGATGAATACTAATTTATTTATTCCGACTGTATATAAGAGAGACCCAGTATATCCTATATTAAATTGTTTTCAGGATCAATCCATCATACCACTTACAAATGCACTTATTCAGTGCAATAGAAATTCAGAGATGTATTAAATATGTCAAGTCTACATTTTTAGTAAAACCGTCTATTACTGTTGTTAATTATAAATATTATCTTTTAAAATTGCTATTTTATATCCAAATTTTATTAATTATTAAATGAAATGCAATAACTTTCCAAAATACCTGTTACGTATTTCAAAAATCTTTCTACTAATGAATAAAGGTTTTGTTGGCTGTTAGTAATTATTAATGTTAAGTGGACTTTGCCATCTTTGATAACTTACCCTTTAATTTAGAATGTATGTTAACTGAAATAAACATAACGTCAGAAATTCGCAGTGAAAACGGTATCAGTTGTAGCCGCACACAGGTAATGACCGTTAATTGTCCATATGAAACATGGTGCAAGGAAACAACTATTTTCACAGCGCTTTTTGACATTGTGATTCGATGAACTTTAACCATCATCCCTAAAGCAGGTAAGGCTAACGACTGTGGTAGAAACATCCAATACACACATACGTAGTACCTACCTACATTAATAGTAAAGTTGAACAGATGAGTAAAGTATGTATTGCCACGCGCAGGTAAAGTTCCTCCGCACGAGCTTCCACCGGCCGTGAAGCAGCCGGAGGGCGACGGCGGGGAGGGCGACGGTGAAGGCGGGGAGGGCTTCGAGGGCAAGGGCGGTGCGGCGCCGGGAGGGGGCGGCCAGCCCGACAAGGAGGACACCAACGACGTCTTCATCATGAACACCAAACACGAGGACCGAGCGACGAGCTTCTTCGCCCAGCCGGGCATTCTTGCCGGTAATTTTATCACCTTTTCTTGTTGTTCTATTTACATGTGAATTCATCGCACTACTTTTACTTCCACCGTCATTCAGATAAGACATACAACTACCCCGGCCTCCAAAAAAACATAAATTCACTTTTCCAACATAATATCATCAAAAACATGAATTACATGAAGATACAAAGTGAAAATTCTCATTAAGGCCATACACCTCGACATGTAACATTCGGATTCGGGCAAAATCACGCACTCCTTACGCAGATGGTGATTTACCTATGCAAAAGAAACATTGTCAAAAGTTTATGTTTCATTTTAGTTACTGAAGTTTGGGCATAAATATTAAAATATTTTGTGATCATAATTTAAAGAACTTAATTTGCCACATTATACAAAAAAACATAACCGAAAAGGGTTCCTATGTAAAATGTTATGCACTTCAAAGCATTTTTTTTAGGCCTCATACATTATATTTTCAAGGCATATAAAATATGACTTTACAAAAAAATGCTTGATTAAAGTAAAGGCCAATAATATGTTGTGTTCTACCTGCAGTATTTAATTAAAACATTATCTAAGTGATCAAATTTTCAAACCATAAACACATGATTTTACAATTCTTCACATTGAATCATTAGCATTTTATGGTCCTGTTAAAAAAGCTGAAATTACATCAAACTCAACATCTACGAAGTGAAAAAAAAAGAAACTCGAAGTTTCAATCTTTGAACTATTTGTTAAATACGATTCTGCAATGTACATATCCTAGAAGTTACGAGTATTGTTAAGAGTGGGATATGCCAATCATATATTTTAAATTTTATTTTACCCCTTCCTCCTGGTAGACAGTTTTTCATATATATTTATTTATTAAGTGGTTTACATCTACCAAGTAGTGAAATATGACAGAATGTCCGGGGGTAAAGTGCACTAACTTCGGGTGGTGATTCTATATGATGGTAGAAGTAAAAAAAAAATTACTTAAGAAATTCCATTATTTTTTCCCGTACATAAATATTTTTCCATACAAACAATTAAACTTTTTTTTTACCTTAAAACTGCATTTAGAAGTTGGATTTTCTAAAAAGTTATTCACCTTTTTTACTTGTACTATCATGTAGAATCACCTCCCGAAGTTAGTACAATTTACTCCCGGACACCTTGTATAATATATTTTTTTGAATTTATACTTCAGCATTTTGTTGCTTTAATTTTGTTTTAACTTTTAAAGGTCTTGTGCTCTTAACAGATAGTAAATAGCTGGTATATTTAGAAGTAATTTGTGTATTGCAGCGGTGATATGTGGGGCGGTGGTAGGGCTGCTGTGCGCCATCCTGGTGGTGATGTTCATCGTGTACCGCATGCGCAAGAAGGACGAGGGCTCGTACCCGCTGGACGAGCCCAAGCGCTCGCCCACGGCCAACAGCTACGCCAAGGGGGGCCACAACAACCGGGAGTTCTACGCCTGAGACGACTCGGCACTACCCTCGGGACACTTCTAATCTCACAATATTCGCTGAGGCCGTATTATACATAAAGCAATGACCGAACTCTGGACATATTCAATGGAGCGAATAATTGATTGCGAGAACCAAAGATACAGAAATGTCCATGTGCCATCATCATCATGTTGGAGCCAACTCTGGACTTATCCGGAGCGGTGCTACGCGAATATAAGACTTGATAAATAAAATATTGTAAAGTTTCAGTGAATTCTCAGTTGTTAGTAAAGTTGACATCTTCCAAGTGGTAATTACAAGTTTTACGGAGTAAGTAGCGGTTTTCATTTTCTTTTCGAAATTTCCGAAAGTATCTTTTTATGTTGACATGACCAATTAGTGAAACAAATTGATTTTGTAAGGGTAACGAGTCTCCTGAGACTTCACGTCATATCTATCCGCGTAGAGTTTACGAGCCCCACTTGTTTCATATCTCTTTTATTCCTTTCTTTTATCTTCTTTTTTTCTTTATTTTTTAACTCCAAAAATATAAATTTATTTATTTCAAAATAAGTAAGTATACTTAAATGTTAAGTTCTAATATTAAGGAATAAATAAAATGGGAAGGCATCGGTGAAGTAATTATAAGAATATTTCATACTACATACTTGTAAATTATTAGACCATGAAAATATTTCCTTTAAAACTTTTACAATAATATTATAACATTTTGGAATGGAAATAACAAACATTCCAAGCTTATTTACCTCTCTGGTAATAATAATCAACCTTAATCCTACCACTACATACTCCTCCGTCTGATCTGACATCAGATCCTCTGCACATGGCATCTGCACGTTCCCGCCCCGCCTAGATATGCTACAACGTATGTAATATGTAACCAACCACTTAACCAGTACCAGTGTGAATGAGATAAACCCACTACATAGGAACATATACCAATCCCTCTGCGTCACGCCCCGCTTGTCTGGAAACAACAAGTGCTGGGAGGATTGCCAACTCCCGAGGGATTGCCTATTAAACTTAGCTAACTCTGTATAATTATTTCTCCTAGGTAACTCTTAAATTATGTATGATAAATTGATGTGTGCATGTCTCGTCCATTTCATTAAATTGTAAGATCCACCACAAATTTTCTGTTCTTTTGCCATTTAAAAAATGTGACTTATAATAATATCAATAAAGAATTCTTTTGTTCTGGGAATTTAAAAAAAAATGTCTTGTTTTATATTTTGTTTCTGTTAATACAAACAACACTAGTTTGCTGTCAAAATATGAAGTAAAATAAATAAAGAGCATTTCACATTTACTAGAAATATTTGGTAGACGATGTCTGCGCATTATTTTGGCAGCAAGATATTGTGTAATTTAGATGTTTTTAAGATAAAACAGTTAATACTGTAGAATAGATTAGAGTTTACTGTAATTGCCGATTCTGTAAATAAATACTCCTTTACACCTACATTGTTTTTCTTCTGTCCTATTTCCCCAGCATGTTTCCTGATACAAATCAACTATGTTCATTCCTCCGTGACGGCCTCCATGGTCGAGGGGTAAGGCTCTCGACTAGCAAGCCGGAGGACGCGGGTTCCTATCATTTATATATTTCATTAATTTATGTTATTTCACAAATTACTCATTAAAAATAATATATAGCGCATTTGTGGCACGTTCCAGAGTGGAAGATACTCTCAGTATCGCCCTGGTGTAAGACCACCGTTCAGAATAGAATTGTTGCTTGAAATGGCTTTGGCCGTGTTTGGCGATCAGATTTGAATAGCCAGGTACTTCCCCACCTTCCTTTTTCCCTCCCCATTACCTTCAGCATCACAACATACCCCAATTGGGGATGATATAGACTCACTGGCTCCAGGCGGTTGGGAGCAGTTGGGACTCTTGTGCGGTATTCACTTAAAAAATAAAAATTAGTTTAATTTAGAGAGATGAGTATGAAAGGCCTGTATTTTTTATAAAACCTTTAATATTTTCTCATAACCGTAAAAAAATAATATATTAGTAATAATTTCATCTTTACATACAAACAATTTTCAATTTTCTTACTAACAAATAATTTCAATCGCACAACCCGATTTGTATATTGGTACATACATACACAGGTTATAGACACATAAACAAACATTAGCCTAATAGAGTAGTTGTTCATATAGGCACACTTTCGGTGTCAAAATATTAATAATATTATAATATCACTGAGCAAATATGTAAAACATAACATATATTTGTAAAATAATACAATGTACTCAAGGGAAATGCAACAAGTGGGCCTGCAATGACATTTATTTCTAATTTTCTTTATTTTCCAAAGCTAAGAGGTTTAGGTTAGTATGTTTATTCAAAGTTTTTTTGTGTATGGAAAAAACAACATAAATAACCCCTAACACCTCAGGCCTCTGGCATATTCACCGTTATATTTTTTAAAGACGCTGTCAGAAGGTTGGAGAATTTGTGTTTATTTCCGCTTTGCAATAAAATCCAAATAAATGGAATATTTCTGAACGTATCCGAAAGCTAAAAACTGTTTTTAAGAAAAAAAAAACTGTTTTGAAAGCTAAAAACTGAATGGAAATGGAATATGTTTTTCAAATTTTATTATTAGAAATAAACATGTAATTTTTTTAAATAAAAAGTTTTATAATTTTTTCTCAAATTGTGGTCGGAACTTTTGGTTTTATAGAGGTGTACATTTTAATCTTCTGTGATTAACTTCTAGATTTGAATATAAAGCATCTCTCTAACACCGTTTAGACCTGTGATGAACAACATTTGGGCGGGACTTTTAGCAAGTTCCTGTCTAAATAAAAATTCCAAAGAGTAGCAGTATAAAAATATAAGGGGTAGGTGTAAGCTTTAAAATTATGTTTCTGAAAATATGTAAATACAAGGATAGTTTGGATATGTCTTATTTCGTCAATCATTCTGATTTTCAGGTGCTATTATGATCAAATATTTTATGTTTTCAAAAGATGTATTAACCACTCGGAACATTAGAACGTCAAAAGACGTAAATATGATAATAGCGGTCAAGACATTAGTACGTCTTTTCACGTAAACGCGCGAGATTTTACAAAAATCGATTTATTTCCATCACTAGTATACGGATTGCCATGATTTAAAAAACAGAGTATCGATAATGAATAACGCTACGCGTCTGCATTCAAGAATATCTATGGAATCTAGAGGTGCATTATCTATGTCGATTGGACTTGTCATCTTGTTCGTTCATAATTTATTGCGTTTTTAAATAATTTATTAAAAATATTTTAGTTTGGACGGTTAATATTTTGAGGTGACTAATAGTTTTTAATTATATTTCTTCAATATATACAGTGTTATTTCTTTATGATACTCAGAAAACAGTACATTTTTCACAGCTTTGAAATAATGGTCAGCGATTTTTAGATATTTTTGACGTTTTCAGAAAATGTATATTTAGAAACGCAAATATTTACGTACAACAAAACAATACGATAGTGAATTTCATAATCTTTCCAAAACAGTTTTTAGAATGAGGCTACGTTTCCCAAAACGTGAGTTATGAAGCTTTTAACAAAACTCGTGAATAACACAAAAATTTTCGCGTTTTGACAGTTCGCAAAGGAACACAAAGTAAATAAGTCCTTTTCTGAGAGGTTAAAAAATATGGGTTTCGTAAAAAACTAAGGTCTGTATTTTTTCAATCAGCCATCCAAAATTGCAAGTTATTTTTTTTAAATTGCGGTTTACAAAATATTAATAGGTTTGCGACACCGCCGACTGTAAATTTAACTGCCTACATCATGGATGTATGACTCCCTAGTAACTCCAATTTGTTATGACAACTCAACAGCGAAAAATAAGCAGGGGTGGGTAAGAAAGGGGACTGTACTGTTACTTCTAGGATATACAAAAAACATTATGAAGACACCAAATATGAACATCCCATAAATAAATTGTATAAGTTAATAGAATTTAAATAATACATAATTAGGATTTTGTTATTACAAAAATGATGTTATTATCAAAATTTGTCTATAACTTGCCTTATTTTTTGTTATCATGAAATATTATTGGTTTGAAAATACTAGATAACATAAATACAATGACAGTGCATTATCATTTTCACAATATAATACCTAAATAAGTAGATAAGTGGCCTTAGGCTTGAAAAAATGTCACTGCAAACCAACCACTGGCGACAACTAACCCAAGTATTTGTGCATTGGCATAATCAGGTAAAAATGGTTGCGTAGTACAATGCAAAACAAAGATAGATTTGTTCTCTAGAGCTGTGATTGCATTAAAGGCTTCAGGTATTTGTGGAAGGAGTCGTTGACAGGTTCGGCGTTCAGAGGGCTCTTCAGTGCATCCTCCATCAGCCTCTCGTACACTTGCCCGTCGTAAGATCCCAGAGTGGATGACAGAACCTTCAACATAAATAACAAAGTTTTAAGGTTTGTATTTTTAAAAGAAAATAAACATTAGAGACTGAACAGTAAAGTGACTGAATAGAGGGAAACTCAAGAAGATACATTTCAATAAAACTTTGGCGCCCCATGTCAAAACAAACATTAGGAACTGAACAATAAAGGACTGTTAGGTTTTATCAGCGTCTGGGCGCCTTAGCAACTCGGCGCCCGGAGTGAACTGCTCCAATTGCACCCGCCTAGAGCCAGCCCTGAAGGTGGTCACAGCCCAGTAAGTGGGATACTTCACTCATATCATATTCAGTCATATTGAACATCATACTTATTAACGGGTACCAAATTACCGAGTTTTCAGAACAAGTTATGCTTAGTGAAAATATCTAAAACTCATTATTAAAACATGTCAACTTCTTTTTTAAAACATTGTCAAATAAATGAAATGCAAGGTTATTAAACTGAGGTTATAAACATATAATATAATAGCGAAAAGAACAAAATACATAAAACAATAAAGTTTGTTAAATTACCCGATCACAAATGTCAAAGCCATCGACAACACCAACTGCATTGGGACGAATTTTGGCAAGAAGGTCTTCCAGCCACTGCTGTAGGTTATCCAAGTCTTTCTCAGAAATGGAAGTAAACTGAAAATTCAATAAATTTAATTTAAAGGAATTAATAATTTAAAATCTAAGGACGGGTTGTTTCACAAAATTTGAACAATTCATCAAATATAAAAGTTGATTTTCAAGTTCTGTGAAGGATCTATCCAAGTTCTGTTACTATATCAATTTTGTGAAGCAACTGGTCAGTAATGATATAATAATAGAACATGAATAGAACCTTCACAGAAATTGAAAATCAACTTTGAAATTTGATGAATTGTTCAAATTCTGTAAAACAACCCATCCTTAGTAAGTGAAAACTGGGCCAAACCAATAAGTAAATACTCTGGTTTGATCTCATTATGCACATATTGAAGGTATCGCCCACGTATGACAAAACATATAATGCACGTATCGAGGACGTCCTTGTGACATACGTGGGGCGAGGAAAAAAGTTATGATTTTTAGTGCAACCCGAAAACTCTGATTTGGAGTCAGAAAACTTGTAATAATAACCCAGGGAAATTACAATACACATATTACTTAAACCGTAGGGTTCAACAAAAGACTTAAATAAATAAAAAACTACAGCAACACAGACAGCAAACTTGAAAAAGTGACAATCTTATTTTTGTCTTTAACTAACTATCTGAAGGCAAAATGAATGTACGAGGTTAGACACTACTTTGTACCGTGTGGTGGAAACGATTCTTCAATACTGCAAAATGCAAGGGTTAATGGAAAATATTTACCCGCAATAGATCTCCAGAGCACTTGAGAGCCCAGTACACGGCGTAGAGCTCTACAAAAGACAGCAGCACTTCCCTGAGAGACGAGGATGCCTTGGCGGCCATTATGTGCATCTGTTCACTAAACTTCTCTATCACTAAACTTCTGCAGTGAGTCTGGAAATTAAAGATTATACACAACAATAGTATTCAATTTGGTAGACGACAGAATTCATATTTTAAGGGTGTTCCAGGCCATCAATTCAAATTATGTAGAGAGGGAAGGTGAATTTAAATGTTAATTTTAATTAAATGGACAAATTTAATAATTATATGTAAGACTGGAGTCGAGTTCAGACTTAGAAGAGATGAGATCTTAAACGGAGGGGAGGCAATTTTAGATAAGGCTTAATAGAAAAGAGGATTTTTGTTTAGGGATCCAAAAAGTATGTGATCTAAGACGTCCAGACTACAGAAAGTACAATCTGGGAAGTGAAATATGTGAATTTTAAAAAGGTGAGAAGGAACGAAACAATGTCCAATTCTCATTGGAATAAGTGAAGAAATTAATTTTTTGGAAATTTTTTTGATGGGATAGGTTGGACATTGTAATTCATAAGGCAATTTTTTTGTTGAATGTTTTGTAATGTTCACCTCAGCAGCTGCAACAAGCTGGATGGATGTCTGATTCCAAGCATCTTCGTGGCTTATTCCACTCTCCACCCGTTTGGCAATGATTTTGGAGCATAATGCAATCTTTCTGTAAAACAAAAATTCTTACATTGAAACCATACTTTTGGGTTAAATTAAATATTAAGTTGAACTGTGTAAGAAGTACAAGCAACTAACCCTGCCGCCATGACTTGGAAACCATCGATGATGCCTTGCAGCGAGGTGCTCCAAGGGGCGTACTTCTTCTTCAGGGCTTTGGTGAAGTAGCTGACTGTAGGGGTCATCACGGAGCCACTCTGGGCCTGGTGCCAGGCCTTTATTAGGTACCTGGAACAATAAATAAGAGGTCTTAATTGGTGTATTAAATACAGTATGTATCAATCCGTTTGTAATAGCTGGGGTGTTCATCCTCAAATGAAACTCAATTAGAAAACACATTAAAACTAGATTGAATACGAAAGAATCAAAACTGACAGATTTATTTATTTAAATACAAATGGCACGACATGTGCCACAGTGTAGACAGATGATGATAGTTCAAGACATCACGTGTATTGTTTTTGAGTGACTTAGAAAGATAGATTGTGTAATAGCATCTTGGAATAGACTTAACCCTCAGACGTAGGGAAGCATCTTAAGTCATTTTGTCTCTCTCTCTTGCCTCTCAAGCGTGAGCTGACTTTAGTTATTTCTAGGTTTGAGTAATTGGTGTATCGTGTACATGAAAGTTGATTTGAATCTCGTACTTCAGTTGTGCTAATGACTTGGGTTGAAATAGTTGTGCTATTGTTGGGCTCAATCAAAATATTAAATGTGCAGCGTGGCAGTGCCGGCACACACACACTTTGATGCAGTCTAGAGGTTAATAACACCAGATAAGAGATTTAATACGAACAGAGAATAGGGTTTAATAACTCCAGAGAACAGATTAAACATCAGAGAAGAGATTGTGTGACATCACTACATTACCTTGCAGTCTGCAGAAGCAGCACGGTGTTCTCCCCCTCGTAGGTGCAGGCAGCGGTGACCAGCCCGTACATGGTGGGCAGGTTGCTACAGGCCATGTAGCCATGCCCCCCGCACGCCAGGCGACACGTCTCCACGCCCTGCGCTATGTCCGCCGTGCTCACGGCTTTCAGGCAACATGCCAGTGCATGCAACTGTTGGAATAATTACCTTAGCATTAGGAAGTTACAAACCAACGTACAGTAAAATAAAAAAGGAGAAAAAAATCCTAAAAATATAAAAAAGTCAAGAACACTTGCATCATAGAATTCGACACAAGACAGAAAGAAAACATCAGATTAAAAAGATTGAAAAAATCTAAATACACAATTGTTTTCTTTATAAAGACATCCAAATCTACAGCTCAGTTCCTAGTGAAATTAAAAATGTACCAAGATTAACAATATTAAAATGTAAAAATGTACCAATATTAACCATATTTAAATGTGAAAATGTACCTATGTTTACATTAGACCATGTGAAGTGGATCTATTTTAAGTAAATAAAATACAACACACGTCTTGCCAAGAACTATAAAAGACAAACCACAAGACTCCAGAATTTAATCTCCAATTTAAAAAATCTGTTTGCATCTTACATACATTATTATACATAATAATTTTTTTCTTAAATTTGAATAGAGCCTAAGTATATATGCATATCGAGGGGTAATTACTACAACTAGGTAACTCTGAAATCGGCGTTTTCGAGTTACATGCAAAACCATAACTTTATTTCTTCGCCCGTGGATGCCACAACATAATAATAATAATAATAATATTTGGCTAATTTATATAGCGCCGTTTTCGTGAGAAATCACCTCAAGGGCGCTGTACAAATATATTTCTTAAATAGTTAATACTAGAACTACTGACTTATCTCTAAGACTTATATCTAGTGACTTACGACTAAGGCCTATAACTACTATCTTAACGACATATATACGAGTATTTACATATTTAGCAACTTACAACTAAAATTAATATTAACAATCTAATCTTACTAACGCCAGAAGAAGAAGGAAGTTCCATTATATTAGGGTGTTTTATGGTTAGCTGGATATATATGTTAAATGAATGAAATTAATGAATAAAATCAATCGTCAATCTTAAACGCATTTAGATGATTCATCTGCCAACAATTAAACCGATTGACTTGTTATGTTCCCGCTGATATTGTCCATTGTCCATTGGTAGGCAAGTTAATAGAAAAATTGAATAAACGGAATCGCTAGATAATGTAACAATTACAGTATAAAAAATGAAAAAAAATAAAATATTTGGATAGAATGACGGATTTATGGAAATGAGTGTCTGAAAAAGTGAGTTTTTAGTTTGGATCTAAATTCTGTTGGGCTGGTTATACATCTCAATTCCATAGGAAGTTTATTCCAAGCCTTAGGGCCGGATACTCCGAATGCACGATCACCAAACTTAGTGTTCGGATTTCGCTTAGGCTCTTTCAACCTTCCAATTGCAGATGATTTCGCTGATCTAAGACTTGACTGCCTTAGACCAGTATTTTCCGTAACATATATTATGTGTTTGTGGCACACATGGGTGAGGGAATTAATAAAGGTATGCAATATAGAAATAACTTATTCAAAACGGCATTTTGCTTTATTTCCAATTTTCAGGGATCTCAGCCATAAAGTGAGGTATTGCATAATAGTTAATTAAGTGTTGATAGAACAAACCTCGGGCAGTCTATCGAGATCTCCAGAATCCATTTCAGAAGACACATTATTGTAATGGTCCCACAGCCAGGTGGCCGTCAGCTTGTAGGCGTAGCTTGCTGCGATGTTGGGGAACAGCTTGTACTGTTGGGTCACATAGTCCATTATCTGTGGCTCCGGCTCGCTGGGAACATCATCAAATAATCAACATATCATGCATTCACTATGAACAACAAAACAATTGATTGATTTATCCAGCAATCATTCCAGTTTAACATGTTGACAGTCAGAGCAGTTCCCCAGAATACACAAAGTTTAGCATGCTGACAGCCAGAGCAGATCTCCAGAATACACAAAGTTTATCATGCTGACAGCCAGAGCAGATCTCCAGAATACACAAAGTTTAGCATGTTGACAGCCAGAGCAGATCCCCAGAATACACAAAGTTTAGCATGTTGACAGCCAGAGCAGATCCCCAGAATACACAAAGTTTAGCATGTTGACAGCCAGAGCAGATCCCCAGAATACACAAAGTTTAGCATGTTGACAGCCAGAGCAGATCCCCAGAATACACAAAGTTTGGCATGTTGACAGCCAGAGCAGATCCCCTGAATACTCTTGAGTTTTGTCTGTTTACAGATAATGTATCTTATTACAAATTTATTTCATGTTTATATTGTAGGATGTCTTCCTAGAATAGTCAACTTTACCTTAAAAAAGAAGTAATATATATATATATATTGAGATTCAACTGAAATATAATAATACATATTACAGTATCACTAGCGCAAACCCGTGAAAATCAGGGGACATTATAATTCCAATGTTGTAAAAGACAATTAAAATAATTTTCTGTTAAAATATTATATTAGGTACCTGCTTTATTGCTTGTCTGAATTTTTCACACAATTCTGTAGTTTGAATTTTTAAAAATGACAATTGAATTCAAAGCAAATTCTAGATCAAGAGTTCATTGAATCAGAGTTATAAACCGAAATTAGTATTTTTGATTATTTAAAAAAAGAACATTTACTCAGGTTTAGGTTGGGACTGCCTTCTGACGGCGGAGAACCTGGTTGCTATGGTGACGGCCTTAGACAAGTAGTTGGCCATGTCCTGAACCAGGACGACACGTACAAACATCATGGTGCCGTACGTCAACTTCGAGCTCGGGGATTTCACAAATGTTCCGTCCTGGAATCAAAAACACGCATTATATGAATACGGTTCCATGACAAAACAGGACAAGAAAAGTGACAAAAGTAAAACAAACCTAACATTTTATCATGTTATGTTTTGTGACTGTTCTGTTTTATCCAGTTACCTATAAATACAATACAATTAATGGCTGTGCCCAATTTTCGTTAACTGTCTAAACTCTAAACCAAGGGTTACCAATCTTTTTGAGGTTTTCAACTTCTAACAAGAATCCATAAGAATTTTTGCTGTTTTTTTTTTTTTAGTTCTTCAATTCTTAATATTCTTTGTGGTTTTTTTTGTGATGTAGATTCATCAGTTTCTCCGCATGTACCACTAGTTTCCGGACACCATGTATATACGAAAACCTGATAATATAATAGGTACTTTATAATTAGTACTTTTAAGGTCAAGTTAAAGTGTTCAGACTGTTCAGCCTCTTATTGAATGTAAATAAAACTGAACTTTAGCATTTGATATCATTTGTAGAAGTCTTTTTACAGCATTTAGAGTTTAGGAATCAATTGTAGAAAAAAAAACCACTCTTGTCTTTGGTGGCAATCTTATGCAGAAATCTGAAGTAGCTAAAACAATGCATTCTAAGGTAATGAAATGGGCACATATTTTTCATCTGGAATTTGTAAAAGTAGGAAAAAGCAAAAAGCATTTTCAGTTGGCAATGAAATTTCCACCATGAGCTTTTAAGCATTAAAATAACCATTTATCTGACAAAAAATTAGGGATTAAGGCATTATAGTTTAGAAATTAGATCATTGGTGATGGACGAAGATGGTTTGGGCATGTAGAGTGAATGAACGAAGAAAGGAGTGTAAAGAGAATATATGACACAAATGTGAATGGTAGAAGAAGTCAGGGATGCCCGAGGAAGACATGGCACGATCAAGTGAATCAGATACTTGAGTCGGGACATATCAAGAGTCAGAATAATAGAAGAGTTTGTATGAGACCCAAAGTATGAATGTGAATGAGGCAAGGAGTGTGTGCCAAAACAGAGTTGTTTGCCGGTCCGTCCTCTCTGCCTACCAAGTAGTAGGAACATAAAAAAGTAATATACCGTCACCGTACATCAAAATGTGAAGATTTAAGGAAAATAAACTGTTTGTGCAAATATGTATTTACATAATTTATTGTTGGCTAGTGGCGAAAAGTCACCCAACAACTTTTTGTAGTGTTATTTTTTGCCCAATTTAAGTTGATGTTTCATCTCATTCTTTCATTGTGAGGTTCTCCACAACTACTATTCAATCATTTAACACCTTCTTTACTCACAATGGGAATGGAATATGTACCTCTGCAAATTCTCCAATTCTGAATTCTGATTACTAACACAACTGGATGGTATTTTTTACTAAAATATTATTATTGCATGTGTATAAGAACATAATAGTTATCACAAGACAATGGTAAGGTACATAACAAGTCTATACGCACTTAAACATGTGTACATATTATTAAAATTGAAAAACAATGAAATGCAGAAATAATAAGACCAAAGGTCAGATCAATGATAAAACCTATCGGTTTTGCAATCATTATAAATTTAATTTATTTTAATGTTATCTGTGTAAATTAACCAATCAATCAAAATCTTAACCAAAGTAAAGTGCTCCTATAAACTGTTTTACAACTAATGAAAAATTATAATATCTGTGCTGAGAGTATGTTACATATTATTATTTATTTAACTGCCAGTATTTACTAATTAGATTTTTGCTGTAAGGCATATAAAAGGTATATGATAATACTAATTTAATCTTCTTAATATGTTTTTTTTATGTTAATGTTTATCTCGGTTTGATAATTAAAGAGCACTAAGAGAATTTAAAGATATTAAAAATAAAAAAAATTGAAAGGTGGCGCAAGCCTGGACTTAGTTTAGCGACTGAAATAAAAATTAAAAATCCATAACAAAACAGAAAGAACATTGTTGAAAAGTGAAGAAAAGTTACAAATAAAAAAACTAAATAAAACCTATTATTTTATACCAAAAAAAAAATAACACGGTTATACTCGGCCTCACCTCAAGGACTTGAGCATTCTTCATCAGCATTCGATCCCTCGGGATTCGGACATTCTCAAAACCGAGGAAGCCGTTGTTGGTCCCATTCATCCCGAGCTTGGAGCCGATCTCGCCGATCTTGATGCCGGGCAGCGGCACGTGCGTCTCCTCGTCCCGCAGCTGCACAATGAAGGGCTGGATGCCGTGGCACTCTCCGTTGGTGTACAGCTGGGCCACTACCACGGCATAGTTGGCCGTGTGACCCACTGAAAATAGATAACAAATTCCTGTTCAACAGGTAGTCTTAAAGATGTTTCTCTCAGTTCTATAACAAAACAATACAGAACATTGAAGAGGAGGAAGAAAAAAAAACATACCTAACCTAAACCATTATTTTATCATGTTCTGTTTTGTCAATGTTCTATATATGGTTATCGTTAAAGCTATGTTTTATCCGGTTACCGTTTCCATCAAGGATTAGGTCTGAAATATAGTGAAAGTTAATAGCTAGGGTAAAATAGTCATCCGAATTCAAAAAATAAAAACAGATTCGGGAGATATTTGAAAATGGTCATCATTAAAAAACAATTTTCTTCTCTGGATCTTTTATGGTAAAGTCAAATATAACTTCATTATATTATTTTATCTATCATGTATATATATATATATATCTTGTTACTGTGGATTAAAAAACTCGTGTTCACCATTCAATCGAAAAAAAAAAACTTGAAGGTGTCAATGTGAGATGTGAACATAATTTTTTATAAAAAAACAGGAATGAAAGTAGAAAATATAGCGTATCGAATTGTACTTTATACCGTGTATATAATTATACTTTATACCGTGTATATAATTATAATGTTTGAATTTAACACTCACATCCTCCAGGCCACCATTTGTAAGAAGTGAGAGTCGGACTGTTCAGAACAAACTCCTTTGTTTTCACGTCGTAAGCTGCCGTGGTCTCCAAACCTCGGATAAATGTGCCGTGGCCGAGCTCCGTCTGTAAAACAATCAATTTAACAATTATTTTATAATTATTTATTATCTTTTATTTTATAATTATTGACATGTATTATGTTCTATATTAAGTTTGTAAAATGAAAAGCATTTATTGTACTGATATGATATTCCTGAATGATGTTTTGTAAATTTTCAACTTGTATTATAAATAATTAAAATTAAAATAAAATAAAATAATAATAAAGAAGATAAATTAGTACTTATTAAATAGTATTTATACTAAATTGATTTCAGGCAGAGATAAAATAATTCATTAGCGAAGTCTCATACAATGAAATTTCATGTCTTTTACAAATGAATCATATTAATTAGAGCGTGCTGAGGACAGAACTATTATAATTTTTGGAAAATACCGAAGATACAAGATGTCAAAATATTAAAATTTTTAAGTGTGACATCATGGAACATAAAATGACTGGCACGGCAGTATGCGGTACTACCATTGAATTGTGAATTGTATCTCGTGATGTCATGGGTATTTTGAACGATCGTTTTACCCAAATTCACTCTGAAAGATCATTTTGAAGATATCGAAAACTAAATTTTACCGTTGTGATTAACTATTAAATAATTAGGAGACAACCGCATTATGTTTATTTTCTAATACATAAAATTTCATAGATGATGTTTCAAGATTTGATTAATCTTATCCATTTTTAAATACATTTATTTAAATTTCACTTTTCTTTTCTTGAATGAAGTGGATTCTAGGAAGTGGAAATGTACAGCAGTTAATGTACTAAATAAATGAGGAAGATTCAATTCTCAGAACCATTATTTTTTAAAACTATTTAAGACATTTTAAAAGTTAACAGCAGTTAAGATCCAGTCCTTGGGAGGAAACCCTCAGTCAAACCAAAAAAATAGATTTATATGTATTTCACCTATTAATAAAAAATATGTATTATAGTATAGCTCAAGGCCGGCTTTACCACATCAACGTTGAACGTAAGAATCTAATTAGTAAGACGGCACGTATTTTAGCTGTGTGCAAAATTATGTGCTGATGCAGGTAATATTATGCATGTAAAATGAATATTTTTTGCGACAATTTTTATTGCTTATAGAACCAATAAAATAATAATGTATCTATTGTTAACATAATATGTGCTGTTGTTTGGGCATTGGGACAAAATATGATTAATTACTGAAGTTACTTAGATAAGGAAAATAATAAGAGACGCAAAGATCAAAAAGAGTTAATGACTGATGATTGTTTCCATGTTTACACGCATTTATATTTTATCTTGAAAGAGAGAATTTATGTCACACAATTTAAAATCTGGATATTAATTATATCATATCATACGAAATGACTATGTTCCATAGGTCACTAAGAAACAGGCAGTCCACTAGGCATCCGCCTAGTGTGGTGATTTAATATTTATATATTATCTGTAAATGTCCATGTCAAATATCATGTATTTATAGATAAATAATTCAACATGTTACATCTTATGGCAAATACGATGTCAAATCAAATTATATAATAAAATAATGAATGACTTTAAAAAAAGTTACCGGGGCATATTTCAAGGTGAGAAAACAATATGCAAGGTGTTCAGGAGTAAGGTGTGGTAATTTCAAGTCAAAAGGATGAACAACTTTCTTATAAAATTTAAAATAAACCAATTTTAATAATGTTCTGCAAGTATCTTAGTTTATATTATCAAAACAACTCACAAATAATTCATTTTTATTATTGTTTCAGTTGTTTTGATAATAAAAACTAAAATACTTGCAGAACTTAATAGAACTATTAAAATTAATCTACCATAAATTAAAAAAAAAGTAAAAGGAGTTCTACGAATTAAACACAATAATAACCTTGTTCGAATTCCAATGTTTTAAGGTACTTTCAGGTAAAATTGTTTAATTTTGAAATATTGTGTAAACGTCAAAACTCTCATTGTTTGTGTGCGGTTTTCATGGATACAGGTCAGACTTAAATTCGTCGGTCATGTACAGTAATATACAGGTGAATGAATGAATGAAGAGCTGTAGTGCTAGTTGCTATGCGCTGCGTACAGCGTACCAGCGTTCAGTGACTAATGGGCGTGCATGTGTAAAATCTTATAAAATGAATATTAAACAGAGCGGGTTATTACTGAGGTGCATCTTCGCCCTCCTAGCAATTTATACAAAGTTCAAATTTTCCATTGCAGTCTGTGAACAAATGTTTCCAGTGGAATACTTTAAATTTACATGAATACAATATTAATAAAAACGTCTTAATTAATTGAAGACTACTGTATTCGGGTGACATTGGCGCGACACTATGGTATCATCGCATAACGCAGTGGTGGTCGCGTTACACTATTTCCAGCCTAATAATGTAAATTCAACCTTCTGATACAGAGATTTTTTCTTTAAAAAAAAACAGGATAATTTCTAAAAGAGTCAATAATCATGTTTACTTGTAATGTGTGGAATCACCTCGGAAAGTTATTGCACCTTACCCCTTACCTTATATAGGTAGGTATGACTATTAAAGCATTTACATTTATGCAAGAAGAAAAAATCAACAACGGAGGAAAGAGTTGAAAGATGAGTACCTATGCGTAGCTGATATAACCTGTTTTTAAGTGACATTGATTTTATAACCAAGGTCATGAGCAGTATTATTATTTTGCTTGCAGAAGTATTAATTACATTCTAGAAGAGTGGTTTGTGCTGTGTTCAGACACCTGTCCGTCAAGCAATCACAATGAATGCAAATTGCAATATTATTAAATCAACGACAATGCAAAAAGCTGAGGCTAAAATCATTAGAATGGAATTATTTTAGCAACCTTGCTCAATTAATAGCAATAGCTGACCTAAGAATTTGAATTAGTCCCGAAAAGAATAGTAAGCATACATTATTCATGAAATAACCAATAAGTCAATAATTATTATCACTTTAGGTTAATTTATGTGAATGATGAATTAATTAATGGGAATTCTCAGTGCATAAGCCAATGCTAGGGACATGAACCATTTGTGTGTCAAAGTAATCAAAATGGGCTTCTTATACAAAATATTTTCCGAAGCAAAATATTTTTTTGGATGTATTTACTATTAGCTTTCATTTTAAATGTCCTGCATGGTTGTTAGCACATAGATAATCTATCTGTGCGCAATCTGAATCATACAATAATGTGTCATATTGCACACAATTCAACTACAATCAATTGCATAATATAATTTTCTACTGTTGATCGATGGATAGTGAAGTGACATTTTGACAGCCTCCAAATCGAAACATTGCTTGAAACGACTTTAGTCATGTTTGACCAGATCTGAATAGCCATGTACTTCCCCACCTTCCTCTCCCCTATCTACTTCCCCTCCCCACCTTACCTTCAGCCTCACAACATACCCCAATTGGGGATGTCATAGTTTCACCGGCTTCAGGTGGTTGGGAGCAGTTGCAACTCTTGTGCGTTATTTACATAAAAAAATAAAATAGTAGTTACATTTGTGATTTTAAGTGAGACAGATTTTATGTTTAACTTTTATAAAATAAGTTTTTGTTTTATTCATTGTGAAACATCCTTGAGGCGATAAGCTACAATACAGTAAAATTATTATTATTATGTAGGCTAATCTTTCTGTCATTTATCACCGAGACTTGATTGATTGGTGATTTCACTAAAGGAACTTATTGCTCCTACAAATAATTTTCAAATCAAAATGGATTAGTTCAATTGAGTGACAGTTAATGACGGAATGCTGTTATTAGTTGAATTCTATAATATCACAGCCAACTGTTACCAAAATAGCGCTGTTTAGTAGTTGTGTCTGGATAATGCGATGTACGTTATTACTTGCACAGAGGCTCACATCATTAATTGGCTAATTGCAAATTAGCAAGGAAGCTACGATCAACATTGTTTAATGTTGCATTTTAACATATGGTTAAAGTTTTGGTAGACGTGAAACTAACGAGAAAACTGGGAAAGAGGAATTGATATCAGAAATATTATTATTGTCTCTTAATGGTCTCTTAATTGTCTCTAAGTTGAGAGCTGTTACCAAGGACACAACAGTTTTCAGAGGGGCTGAAGTTGAAACTGACCACTTTCTGGTAGTGTCCAGAGTAAAACTCTTTCGCGGTCGGCGCTCTTAAGTGAAAATGGTACCAACTCCAACAAGAGTCAAAATAGAAAACTGCAAAACGATAATGTGAGAACTAAGTATGTGAATTGTGCAGATATGAGATTGAATGAGAAGGGAATGGATGGTCTAAACATAGGCGAAACATGGAACCACATAAAGGTGAGTCTTTGTGAATCTGCTAGAGACGTGTGTGGAATGAGTACGCAAGGTAGGAAAAAAGGTGATGCATGGTGGGATGATGAGATTAAAGCACTGGTCTCAGAGAAGAAAAAAGCATGGTTATGTCTGATAGTGGCTGGCAGTGCTTCCAGCGAAGAGAGGGATTGAGCGAAAGAAGTGTATAAGGGATGCAAGAAAGAGTAAGAGTTGGAGAGAAAGAACTAAAGAAACGCCAGGAAGAGGGAATCAAAATGACAGACCACTTCCAAGAAAACATTAAACTGTTTTGGAAGGAAGTCAAAAGAATCCGGAGTGGTCCAGAAAACAGAAACATGAAAGTGATAAAATCGAAAGATGGAAAAATGTTGACGAATGGGGAAGAAATAAAAGAGAGATGGATGAAGTATTTTGAGGAAGTCTTCGAAAGCGACCCGAGTGAAGAATCAGATATGAATGATGATGAACGTGAATGTTAACGAAATCGGCATGGATGAGATAAAAAGATTGATTAAATATATGAAGAATGGTAAGGCTGTCGGTTTCGACAATATTGCTGCTGAATATTTTAAAGGAGATAGTCGTATAATTCTCACATGGTTCTACAATCTTTTTAACCAATGTTTAAAGGATGGTTACACGCTGTTAGATTGGAGAAGGACTGTGATCAGGCCGTTATACAAAGGTTAAGGGTCACATATGGAATGTGTGAATCATATGGCTATTAGCCTGCTAAGCTCAGTTGGCAAGCCAAATGGTAGAATTTTGATTGAAAGGGTACGAAAGGAAACAAAGGATAAAATATGGGAAGTGCAAGGTGCTTTTATGAGGATTGTGATTTATTAGGAAGTATCTTTACGAGAGATGGGAAGACTGACAGAGATATTGAAAGAAGGGTAAATGCAGGTAACTCCACTAATGGAGGACCGAATGCAGTTCCCTGAGGCATATGTGGTGTAAAACCATGTATGATCGTGTGAGAAATGTGGAGATACGCAAAGAATACAAAGCAGATGTAAGCATAGTGGGTAAGATTAAGAAAGGGACGCTTAGATGGTTTGGGCATTTAGAGCGAATGAGCGAAGAAAGGAGTGTACGGAGAAAATATGACGCAAATGTGAATGGTAGCAGAAGTCGGAGTCTCAAGTATCTGATCAAGTAAATCAGATACTTGAGTCGGGCCATGACTAGTCAGAATAATAGAAGAGTATGTATGAGACGATGTATGAAGGTAAATGAGGCAAGTAGTGTGTGCCTAGATCGAGTTGTTACCCCTGTGGAGAAACGGCGTGATGGTTAGTTAGTTAGATAATGGTTAAAAACATCCAAAGTCAATGTGTTGAGTTTTCGAAAATCCAATATTTTTTGTTGATTTGTACCGCTTTTGCAATGTCATAGTGAAATAACAGTTTTTGCAAAATAACTAAATAAATTACATACTTTACCTTCATACCTATAAGCGAGAAGACATATTACGTACCTGTGCATAAGTCCCGATAATGTTACATCTCCAGGCCCGGGAGATCCACTCTGCCTGCTGCGTAACAGTCCCCTGGCCCATGATGGCCGGGATGAACATGACATAATGGAGGGTGATGGGGGAACCATCCTTCAATATTGCCGATCCCAGCGTTCCACCGAGAAGTTCTCTGAAAATTTATTCAAATGCTTGAAATGAAATGAAATACCATCGAAAAACAATCAAATTTGTTTAAATGAATCTCACCAAATTATTTATGTACCATTCAATATTATCTATTCCCATAAAATACAACTCCCAATGACCTTCCTTTTAATATAAATAATATTTAGTTGAGCCAAATATTATGAAAAGGAAAAAATAGTAATATGTCAACTAGTAACAATGTGTCCAAAAAAGGGTGTTTCTAATTTAATAAATCTTAACTAAAATTTCCTCTGATAAGATTTGTAAGTAGGTACATAAATACCTAGCTACTTAATGATGTTCATGGAGGGAAGAGTTCCCGGCTTTGCTGCCCTAATGAGATCCAGGGTAGCCGGAACGAGGGGAAGGATCAATAACTCCAGAAACATCCTCATCATCGAATCCCGCCAGACCTCAGGATCGAGCATCGAAAAACATTGGAGAAAAATATTGGCCCCCGTAATTATCGCTCCGATGATAAGCTTACAAGATATTTAAATGTTTTATGTTAACACTCTCCATTCTATATAGTTCCTTTTACTTTTTCTTATATTTTATTTGCTCTATCAAACTTACATTTTAAATTATTTGTACTTAATTGTATCTCTGTATATAACATTGTAGTTATATTTTATGGATTGTGTGGGATTGCACTAACCTCCCCACATTCTGGAATAAACAATTATTTATTTATTTATTTATTTAATTAATAAACACAACGATTTGACGGTCGAACACATTAGAAAAAATAATTTAATAATTAACCAAAAATTGCCACCATCTTTAACCGGAACCGGATTGTAACAAACATATTTACAGTAAAACGAAATAATCAGTCCGAGTTAAAACAGGACCTGAGTAAGCTCAAGCATCAAGCTTAGTAAAATAGGACTTGGACCTGCGTAAGCTCAAGCATCAAGCTTAATAAAATAGGACTTGGAGCTGCATAATCTCAAGCATCAAGCTTGGTAAAATTAGAAAATAAATAAATTGATAACAATACATAGTAAAAATATTTGGATAATTGTAAAGCGCTGTTTTTGTGAAAAATAACCCCAAGGGCACTGTACAAATATTTTTCCAAGATTATCTTATTACTAGCAAAGTATAATTTTTGGCAGACATAATTTATTCAAAATTCTATAATATGACTTACGTTCAAAGTGCATTCTAAAAAATGATAAATTGGTATTATATTACATACACTACATAATTATTTAAGAGCAGATTATGTTCATATACCCGAAGCCCATGTCAAATTTTTGTCTTATTTAGCACCACAATTATGGCGTGGGCACCAGGCAACCTATTATTATTATTTTTTATTGCAGAAACAAATAGTACATAATTACATAGAGGACAATAATTACAAAGTATACAAGTTAATACAATAATTGGTACCAATGACATGTCACTGACATATATGCATATGTGGTATATTATACATTTTACTTGTTAAGTTAGTTAGTATGTTAGGGAAGGAGAGAGGTGTGTGACTGTTTGTGTGTGTGGATGTGTGTGTTATATGTCGAATTCAGTTTCCTAAAAAAGATTTTCTAAAATAGAGGGAGAGAATCAAAAAATATATCGGTATTTGTGCTTGTTTGAATTGAGTTTTATAACCTAATATAACGCAACAACTCTTGTGTATATGTAATTTGGTACGTCATTATTAGACAATGGATTATATGCACTATCAATACCAAAATATACAGTAACAATGCCAAAATATTCACTAACAATGCCTAAATATGTACTAACAATGCCAAACTATACACTAACAATGCCTAAATATTCACCAACAATGCCCAAATTTGCACTAACAATGCCTAAATAAGTACTAACAATGCCTAATTTAAACAATAAAAAAGGAATTTGTCTTCTGGAACCCAGTTTTTTTGGAAATTTGATACCGGTTCCTCAAAAATATAATTTCTGTGGGGTGGAAGGACAGTAAAATTCAAACACAGCAATATCTTTTTTGTAATTTATAAAAGGAACTACCTAGTTCCATAACCCGTTTCCTCAGATAAAAAATATCAATCATATTTTGAAGAATAAAATGGCTGAAATATGTATTTATCACAAAAAAGGCTCAAATCTGAAATTATGTCTAGTGATTATATTATTATGTTTTTCTGTGCAATATGTACATATAGGAATATTATTAGAAAAATTATTTTAAACTCAAAAAAAAAAAAAAAAGCAATGGTATAATTTTAAAATGCATTAAGTAAATATAATATATAAAGCAAGATAGACATTATGAACGGATTAGTGCTGGTGTGAAAGTTTAAACGTCATTATCGATTATTAAACGATTATTGCACACATGCAAGAGAGAAAGCACAGTTTGACTGTGGAAACTATACAGGATTTTAAATGAGATTATTGCTATTTACAAAATAGTTATGTTTGTATGCACCATTTCTTCATTTCAGAGTTTTATATTTTCTTTCAATTGAAAAATATTGAATGTTGAAAAATAATATTTCGACAGATAAATTAATCGTTTTTAATGATAAACTATTTGAAAGCTCCACATCTCAGAAGAAAACATTTGATGAAAACAGTTTTATTTATTTATGGAAGTTTTTTAGGAGCTTTTACACACGAATAATAAAAATTATACAGTATTTATTATAGATAACCAAATTGCCTTAGTGACAATCTTTTGTATTTGTATATTGTATTTGTGATAAATTGAAGATGTCCACTGACTCGTTATACAGTGAAATCTCGATCTGTCGTTCCTCGATTTATTGTTTTCCCACATTTAACTTTTTTTTCTTCCAGTCCCGAATTTATGTCATACAAAACTTGCAAAAATAGATTGCATGTTCCTCTATGCATAGTTTTTTAAAAAATATGATTAATACATTTTAAAATCATATTTTGTAGCTAAATGCTTGGTTTCGGTTAACGGTACCGTAAACAATGAACGCAACTTCGAAAATGAGAGAAACGATTTAGTTGCCTCTACTGATGGTGGCCACTCCTGGCATTAAGAGTAGAATTCACACACGGATTTGCTCGGCGGATCGGCTTACCGAGCCTGTCCGGTGTAGAAATACACAAACAGTATGTGAATTTTGCGCTTTAGTCTAGTCGTCAAATGTTGAAACACAGTGGTAGTGCGCGCGCGCTATATTTTTACTTATCCTAGATTTCAAGAGTTTCAAAATTAACCAAATTTTTGAAATTTCAGATTAAACCTTACAAATTACAAAAATTAAAAATCAAACATCAGAAATATTTAATAAATACATTTGGTTATATGTGAAATAAGTATCGTTTTTAATAAATTGAAACATTTTTTTAATTTTCCACATCCATTGTTCGTAATTTCCACATCCATTATTCGTAATTTTTTTCAACAGGTTCCTTCAAAAACGATAGAGGTTTCACTATAATTATTTCCCTACATAAGTATTCTGGGCAATGAGGAATACATATAGTAGTTAGTCCCAGAATTTCTGCACTGAAATAAATCCCGACGTCTATAGTATTAAGTAGCGGAATCTGAAAGCTTATCTATGCAAGCAATAAGGAAGTTGAGTCCATTTTTTTATTTTTTTTTATCAATGTATAACCGTCTATTAGAATTGATGTTATTAAAAAAAAAAAAAATTGATTAAGATTTCATAGTTAAATTAATATTTTAAGTTAGAATATTTGCTTTTCCCGCCCGGTACGGTACTTGTACGGTATTGCCTCGCTATTTGTTGACTTGCCCCGCGCGAATTCAGGACCACCGCGCAGAAAAGTAAAGACCAAAAGTAAAATAACGGTTTACAGCCCAGTTCACTGTGAGACTTTTCTGGGCGGCCGGCGGCCTGAAGTGTATCACATGTTATGTGACATGTATAATAATAAAAACTTCTAAGTTATGCAATAAACAACATATTATTATAAAGCACTATACGAATATGTATCTTTAGAAATCCATTTCATATAATAATAACAACAAATACGTACATATATTTGACAAATCCAAATAAACGTTTGGCCTATACACCTCTCTCATCTAAACTGACCATCTCTCATGTAAAAGAAAGAGATGCACCATAGGTGATCCGTTGTACGTACAAGTCACGACACATGTGACGTCAGAATTCTTTCGACCAATCGTGGAGCGTATACAGTCTATTGCTATTGAATGCTTTTTCAAGAACGTTTAACTAATTCTAAGAATAATAATATAGAAATATATTTATATATATAGAATCAATATTTTTTGATCTACATGAACATATTTTTTATAAGTCAAAATATTTTTCACTCAACTTCCTTATTCTGGACTGTCATCATTTAGAATTTTATACAGAAATACGTCGGTAAAAATCAGATAATTTAAGCATATTCATTTAATTTAAATGAGTGTTGTAGTTCAACAAAATTGGAGTTGACACTTACAAAAGAGGGTAAATTTTAAAGGGTTCAGATTTTTGGGACAATCTGCCAGGAATTTAAAAAATATTAATGATCTAAATTTGCCCATCAGAATAAACAGAAAAATTACATTATGTTAAAAAATATCTAAATAGAAGCAAAGTCGGCTGATAAACTACCTGAACTGCTGCATGCCCCCTCCATCATGGGCCTCTTGGTACTCCTGGATCTTCTTGAAGACGTGACAAGCTTTTCTCACGGCTTCTTCATATTTCTGCTTGTGGCTCAAGTATTCAGGTGGGATGGGATCATTGAAAGCAGGATCTGACAAGAAGTACTCCTCTGTAAAAAATAAAATTATAATAATTACATGGTTGTATTTAATGTTTCATTCCTTCTGTTATCGGAGGTTGGCTATCATCAGAAAATATGCAATTATGTATGACAAATTATCGCTGTTTTTATTTTAGAGCCTAAACCAATGTGCATAGGTACAGCGATAATAATACAGCACAAATTAGCAGGAAATATCAGTGACTTTGAACACTTTTATGCATGCACACCATTCTCTAAATCTTGCATAATTGCCAGACCTACAAGCAGTGGTAGCACTAAATTAAAGATATCCATTCATTTTTTTAAAAATAAAGTTTTGTTTTAATAAATAATATATATTACGAAAGGATTTTAAAAATATATGACAAAATTTTACCCAAAAAATTTATAATGTTCAAAATAAACAAAGAGACTAACCTGTTTTTTTCCTCTCGATCGTCTTCTTTTCGTCGCCATCTAATAAGTGGGTTAGCTCTTTCGGATCAAAAGAACATTTATCTCGTTCTCTCTGCAAATCCGGATTGCAAACAATAGCTGGCATTATGATAAAATGACTACTTTCACTTCATATATTTATTGATAACACTAAGTTTACTTCAACACAAAATAAACGGTATTTGCACAAATTGCGGTCAAACTAAAAAAAGACGATTGCATTTATCTAGCGCGATCTAGCACTTCTAGCGCAACAGGACTCGTGTTGATTCGTGTTAATCGACGCAAATCTACTTCATCAATAATTATGCGTTCCGTCATTTCATGTTTTCTTCTTGTTACAAAACAAAAACCCCACTCCCCACCAAAAATCATACGTCACAAATGTCATGGACTGTCAAATTAGGGCTGCCAGAAAGAAAAAAAAATTATACACATTTTTAGTGTGAAAATTCCTACCTTGACCTAAAGCAGTCAAACTAGTGAATTAAAACAATTAAATCCCTTTCAATTAATATTTTTTATGCAAGTTTATTCTTAAATTAATTTAATAATACGTATAAAGTTATGAAATGATTTTAGTTTTATTCAAAATCAAAATATATTTAAATAGTTGAATCAAGCTAAAATATTTTGATGTGTTTCCGGCCCGGCCATTTTTATTTCTTTTCAGACACGTTGGGAACTTCTGCAGCAGCATGAGGTAAAGCGGAGTGAAAATAATTCGAATTTACCGTATAATATTGCATAAAATAAAGTTAAATCAGTGTTAGCATCAATTTAAATAACGTGTGAATGTTTTTTACATTTTCAATATGCCTAAATGTCGAGATTTTTTACTTTCATAGAGGTTATGTTTAATTTGAAGTTTCGTAAATGTTAACATGGCGGGGACCACATGTGCTTGTCAATTTATAATACATTTTGTCGTTGGCCCTTTATAATCAAACTCATAGAAACAATCGTTAATTTAAATTGAAGTTTGTACAATTATTCATCAGTTCACTAATGGCTGTTTTCACGTTTCAGTTCTCTCAAGGTACAGAAGCGGCTAGCCGCCTCTGTTATGCGATGTGGAAAGAAGAAAGTTTGGTTGGACCCTAATGAAATCAACGAAATTTCCAATACCAATTCCAGTGAGTTTTCCACATTTTCGTCAACTTTTCTCCCTTATATAAAACGTTATTGTGATAGCCATAAGGCTGGTAAACAACATGGTGTGCTATTGGAAAGTGACAGGAGTGAATTACAGTTTTGGAATTTGACAAGTGCCACCAAACCTTATTTTTAATGCATGCAGAAATCCATCGAAATGTCATTCATTATAAATTCACAATTGTTGAGAATGGTGCAATGCCGCCACATCATTAAATAAAATTCTGTGCCTCTTCAATCATGTTACAAGCATTTGTGTTAACAATCTGTACTACAGAATTCACTCAAGTTTAGTAAGAGCACTATCTACTAATAATACTCTTATTCGGCCTACCGCATATTTTTATAATTACTATTTGATATTATTTTCTTGGCATCATACTAATATGTTTGTATTAATCTTCCAGGACAGAACATTAGGAAACTGATCAAGGATGGTATCGTCATTAAGAAGCCTGTGGCCATCCACTCCCGAGCCCGCGTGCGCAAGAACAAGGAAGCCCGCAGTAAAGGACGTCATTGCGGCATGGGTAAAAGAAAGGGTACAGCCAACTCCCGTATGCCCGTCAAGGTAAACATCTTGTCAAATCAGTTGTGAAGTAACAAAGACGCATGTTTCAATATGTCAAATAGAACTCGCCGAAAACTTACGAGATGCTTCAGAGAATTTGAAGAATTCATCAAATTTCACAGTTAATTATCAACGACTGTTTTAATATTATTTTACTTTTGTGAAGCAACTGGCCCATGTTGATATAATAACAGAACTTGCAAATTAACTTTGAAATTTGATGAATTGTTCAAATTCTCTGAAACAACCCGTCCTTAGTACTTGAAAATGAGATGAGCAATGATGACCCACCCGGTCATAAGTTTTTACAGCACTCTAAAAACATATAATTGGGCAAGGTGCAATTTTGAAGACCCAAGTTTTCTTACAATTAAAAGTTTGGTAAATAAACAGAAAATAGGGACATGGTTAAAATTCACTTTTAATTGAAAAAAAGACGTATGTGTCAGTTGAATAACAATGAGAAGCAACAATTTCAGTAAGCGAAAAATGGAGAATAATTCATAATTTGATGTCTTTTCTTTTTGACATAATTAAGAACCTATTTTGGTTAAATAAGAGAAAACAAACCAACCTTAAAACTTTCACAACTATAACAATGGCTGTCAAGTGAAAAATCAATTTTAATAAATAATGAAATAATTTAAAATGTATTTATTATATTTCCTGAAGCTGAAATATTTGCTTCTCGTTGTTATTTTTATTAGCTTTGTCCCACCTTTCTGTATTCCCCATTTTACCCCGTTCTTTACAAAAATAGACAATCTTTTAATTGTCAAAAAAATATTATACATTTACATAGCTAACTTGAAATTGACTGGAGAATGAATACAATAAATACAGCTTGTTAAACAGTTAAATGTCCCCACAGCTTCTCTGGGTGCAGAGGATGAAGGTTCTTCGTCGGTTACTGAAGAAGTACCGCGAAGGAAAGAAGATCGATCGTCACTTATACCACAGCCTGTACATGAAGGCGAAGGGTAACGTGTTCAAGAACAAGCGTGTCCTCATGGAATACATTCACAAGAAGAAGGCAGAGAAGGCCCGCACCAAGATGCTGAGGTAAGTCAACAAACAAACCACTCCTATCTTTATTACCATTGTTTTGGATTCTTGATAATTTGTAATATTACGATTACAAACAAGGCATTCTTTTCTTCCATCTCTTGCTTTTCCATTCTGCTAAAAATTATTATGTCCCTAAAGTTGGACGGGTTTACCATCACGCTGTTTTCTACAGGGGTAGGCAGAATGGGTCTTGGCACACACTCCTTACTTCATTCACATTCATACATACTGTTCTGTTATTCCGACTCTTGACATAGCCCGACTGAAGTATCTGGTTCACTTCCTCAGACATCCCCCCCCCCCGACTTCTCCTACCATTCACATTTGCATCATATATTCTTCCTTTCTTAATCTTACTCATTACGCTTACATCAGCCTTGCATTCTTTGCGGATCTCCACATTTCTCACACAATCATTACATGGTTTTACCGCACATACGCCTCAGGAATTTCATTTCTACAACATTCAGTCTATATTCATCCTTTCTCTGCCAGTTCCATGCCTCACTTCCACACATCAGGGTAGGTACCAGCACTCCATTGTGGACTGCTAGCCTTGCCTCTTTGGACAATTTTTTGTTGTTGTCAACTGCTTTCAGTTCTCCATTAATGAAGTTTCCTGCATTTACCCTTCCAATATCTTTATCAGCCTCTCGATCTCTCATAAACATACTTCCCGAATACACAAACTCGTTCACTAGCTCCAAGTATTCATCATTCACAACTGGGACGGGTTGTTTCACAGAATTTGAACAAATAATCAAATTAAGGTTCTGTGAAAGTTCCATTATTATTTGATCATGGGCCGATTGTTTCATAGAACTGGAATACTAGCTTTGAGATTCGAGGAATTGTTAAAATTCGTAACTAATAATTAGTCCATCTGATTTATATTGGTAAAATAGCTCTATTGATGTTGGGATCTTTCAGGTGGTAGATATTCTTATAATGACACTTCACAACAGCCCTGTTTCTTTTAATTTGTCTAAAACGTTTGGCGCGTCTGTAATATTAATTATTATTTGTGAGGTTGACTCTGTGATTTAACATTCTTAATTACCTTGCTATCAATAGTAATTGCTCCACCCCACTGTATTAGAGAATAGAACAGTTATTAATGGTATACAATTGTTTGCAGTGACCAGGCCGAGGCCCGCAGAAACCGCGTGCGCGAAGCTCGCAAGCGCCGCGATGAGAGGATCGCCACCAAGAAGGATGAGCTGTTGCAGTCCTACGCCCGAGAAGATGAAGCTTCTGTCACCACAGCCAAGAAGTAAAGAGTATAAACAACACTTTATATATAATTTAAGAAAAACAACATACACATTTTATTCATGTAAATTATATTTTGTGTGAATAAATATGCTTAAAAAAATGTAATTTTCGTTTTCTTTTTAAATTTGAGTAGGAATTTGTCATGTTGTCTTTTAGAAGAAAATGAATTAATGAAAGAGTTTGCACCCACTAACTTAAATTCAGATTATGTACTTTTATACACGCAACTTTACAAAAACAATAAGCTCTGATACTTAGCCACCCATATCTATTCTTATTTTAATGAAGCGCTAGCTAGTCAGGCCCGCGATTAGCTTTGGTGCAGAAGAGATTTATTTGGGATGGTGATTTTGCACACCGAAAAGGATTTATAAATGGATCCTACCCCTACTTCAAATCAACTACTCCCAGAGAACTCGGACCCGAATACCTCTTTGTATGTACCCAGTGCTCGACAGTATTTCTTCCCGGCAGACACGTCCCACCGCATTCGCCTCACTTCCAACGTAAACAGGTTCCAGATCCGCATACAGTTTGTACCCAAGAACTCTGAACCCGGAACCCTAGAACTGGAGTTCTTTTAAAAGGAAGCGCTCCTTGGAGGCTTCCGGCAAAATGCAGAACCTACTAGAACTCTACATGGCATATGTATTAATAAAAAGTCTAAGTTTGTAGAGAAAATTTATTCCTTTATGATTTATTTACAAACATTATATTATAGACTAGAAAAGGATGGTTCAAAATATTATATTAACCCAGAAGAGCCACCAAGAATCTAATCTTTATTAAAATAAAGTCACTATCCGCGTCTGTCTGTGCACTTAGTTCTTCTAAACTATGCAATGGATTTTGATGGGGTTTTTATTTAGAGAATTTCTTCCAGAAGGTATATACAGGGTGTCCGGAAACTCGTAGTACAAGCGGGAAACTGGTGAATCTACATCACATTTGGAGTCGATTTTGTAGTATAATTTTTTTTTATTTGAGCTTTCGTTATCGAGTAAATCGAGTTTGAAGTTGATTTTTTTTTTTTTTTTTTTTTAATCAAATTCTTATAAATTATTACTGAAGATCAAAGTACCCAACTAATTAAAACTATTTGAAAGTAAAACAAATGAAGAAACTCGGATTTGAAGCATTATTTTGAAATCACCCTTCATTTAACCCGGTGTAATCATAAAATATTTCTGCTCTGCAGGGTTAAAACATCTGTTATTCAACCCTAAACACCAGAAAAAACTTTAACCCTAAAATAGCCGAAAAATATATTTTTTTGGTTTTTTTTTTTTTTTGAAAATGCTCAAAAAAAAAACTTTATGTTTTTTTGGGTTCCCCATGTGGTGTAGATTCTCCAGTTCCCCGCTTGTACTACGAGTTTCCGGACACCGTGTATATTATATACATATTACATTTATATAAAGTAGAGAAGTCAATGGTTAAAACCCCCAGCAAAGCTAGGTACACATCAGCTAGTATTCAATAAAAAAAAAAAACATTTTTGTTAAGGCCAACATGAAGAAAATACCCGATAGTGACATTTTTATTTTTGTGTTTAACAAACCCAGTAAAAGAAATAAGGCAAAATAAATGTATTAGGTCGACACTGCAATTGTAGTGCTTTGTGATGTGCGTGGGCACATTTCTTCAACACTGCAATTGCAGGGCTCCGGCTCTTAAAGGTTAACAAACATTACGTAATTACTATCACAATATTTATTGCAATTTTTTGTACAAATTACAAAATGAGATCATTCACACGCGATGCACAAGGAACAACAGTGACTAAAATAAATATTATTCCTAATATAAACCAGATTCAGGACAATATAATATATTTCTATAAACTGATGTTATTTCACAAAAACCTCGAGTTTTTAGTGTGAAAGAACAGTGCTTGGAATAGTATTTCCACTGGGAAACAGGTCAAAAATTACCCGTATATATGTACTTGCCTGACCTCAAAAAGCATAAAAGTCCAAAAGTTAAATAAATTGTGAGATCACAATAAGCGAATCGTCACTAGTTTTCTTAGGTGACTCCGGAGGGAGGGCATACTGAGTGCAGATAGTAGCAGGAGGGACCTCGCCCTCCGCGTGTCGTCACTTATCATGGACCTTCAAGTGCCTGGTGAGCGAGCCCCTCTGGATGAAGGCCTGGTTGCACTTATCACACTTATGAGGCTTCTCCCCTGTGTGAGTGCGACGGTGATCAATCAACCTACGTTTAGAAATAAAATTCATCTCACAATAATCACAACCATAAGGACGCTCTCCAGAGTGCGTGCGACCGTGCTCTATCAAGAAGGACTTAGTTGAATAAGCCTTGTTGCATATTTCACACACGAAAGGTTTGATGCCGTTATGGATGAGCATGTGGCGTGTGAGGTCAGCTCTCGTGAAGAAAGGGAAGCGGCAGACCTGGCACACGAACCTCCTCTCCTTGTGCCGGAACATGTGGGATGTCAGATAGTTGTTTGAAACAAACTTCTTGTTGCATATCTGGCATTCATAGCTTTTCTCTCGGTTTTCTGTGTGGGTATCCACATGATTCTGAAATAGTACTAATTTAATTATCGCCATTCAAACATACTGAAAGTTAACAGTTGGTGATTTGAGGATAACAAATATATTTATAGAATAAGTTTAAAAGGTGTGAACCACGGAGGAGGTGGAACGAATGTTTACTATGCGACTTGTCACTAACTTCGGGGACGCAAGCCTGGGGTGCAAGGGGGAATTTCAAATAAACACCCATTCATCGCAGTACACTTGCCAAGAGTTAGTCAAATTAGCAGTAGATGGTGCTAATTAAAAAACAAAAAATATCTTATTTATATAACAATGTTTTACAAGCCAGGCGATGTTTTAATGTTTAATTTATTTATGTAATTATGATGAAAGGCATCAAGCAGAATTAAAAGAAACAATGAACTCAACATGGCATACTGACTTTGGAATAACAATGTTCTATCTGACAAGCCAAAGCTATGCAATTGTGAGCTCTAAAGTAAATTTTCAGAGACAATTATCGCATAACATTGCTGTACAGAGGAGCCTGCTATGACAAAACTCGTCGGAAACACAAGCGATTTATTATGGAAAACAACAATAAAAGTACTTTCAAGTGAAATGTAATCCTAGTTTTAAACTTTATTCCTTATGATTTTTACAATGTATTATATATGCTGCATTTTATCATTTAAAGGCGACAATTGAACTTATAGCTTATGAAGGAACATTCTGCTCACTCCGAGCAGTGAAATCATACTGGCTTAGTAAGCCATGCCCAATTGTGCCCATTTTCCCTCGAGCCATCTCCTTTCCCTTCTTTCATTCATGGTGTGAAGTGACCAAGAAGATAAGATGAAAATGATTATGATCATAGTGTGTACATATGTTCATGCATTCTTGGAAAATAAAGTACTAAATTCTAACCTGAAGTCCTCCAGCTGATCGATAAGAGCCGCCGCAAATGTGGCAGACATAGTTCTTCCTTTCCTGGTGAAGTTTCTGATGGTTCCTGAGCGTCATGGTGGTTTTATAAAGCTTCCCGCAGGTGGGACACTCGAGGGATTTCTCCGTTGCCATGTGAACAAATTCCCGGTGCCGTCGCAAGCCGTCCCACTGTTTGAACTTTTTATTGCAAATGTGACACATGATTTCATTCTATAACGAAAATTAGAATATTTTTCTTAAATTAGTATTAAACTATGAATAGATTTACGAATTCAAAGTCATTCTTCCTCAGACATATTTCCAAAGCAACGGGGTGCAGCAGTCGGTAGATAGGGTGATCAGGTCATGTTACATTATGAGCAGGGTCAGTCACTTATATTGTGATTCATAATTCATTAAAACATCATTATTAAGTGCTAAAAGTACCCATCAGGTACGAAAAATGTGAATCTGTTGAGGGACGGCGTATACAATTGGTAATCTGAAAACAATACTTTGTTTGTGGGATTTTTAACCTCGGCACTATTACCGGTATTAGGTCCCGGGAGCTTGGCATTTAAAAGGTTAAAAAATATTTCAATGGCGGAGATAGAGTGAATGTGTTAGAAATGTAAGAAGGAATGACGGCCAATTGTGTAAAAATCAGCTGGTGACTAGAACCAACAGAGGGAGACTTCAAACAAGATTATTGGCTTCCAGAAGACTATGGCAAAAGACAAGGAGTTTTGGTACAGCCAAAAAGCTTTAATATTGTCAATAATTGAAGTGAATGTCTTAGAAAATATTAAGAGGTGAATTTACATAAATTTAGATAGTATTTATTTATTTATTTATCGTTTCTTTACATTGTATCTTTTTTTTAAGTTATAATTTTTAACCTCACTAGGACAAGCCTGTGTTGAGGTTAATAATTTTACAAAATATTAAAAAAATAGTACAAAGATTATAAGAGATTTAAAATAGTACAAATATTAAAAAAAAATAATTCAAATATTAAGATAACAATATTGTTACATTGACGTTTCTGCGAATTGGATACCTACATGGTACCTATCAGCCTATTCATTACAATATAATGCTGTAAACATGTAGGGTGACCAAGATATTTAATTGCAATAAAAATGTAACAAACTATTATTTTTTTTTTAAACAGAGAAGAAAGAAAGAGAGAAAAAAACATTTACATTAAAAAAAGAAAAGGATGAAAAAATTAACTTATTCAAAATATTATGCCACAATTTAAAAGGACAAAGATGAAAGAATATGTTGGAAATCCTCGGATGGCAGAAATAATTTAACATTCTTTTTAAATGTACACAAGGAATTTGACGATTTAATGTGATCTGGAAGGCTATTAAATAAAAGTGGAGCCTGGTACAAATAATGTCTCTGCCCAAATGAGGATTTAGGGTGAATTGCCATAAAGTTCAGACCAGAGCCAATTCTTGTAGTACGAATTTGTTGCGTTCTTTTAGCAGAACTAATATTGTTAAAAGAACTAATATTGTTTAAGTATTAATACCCTACCTCCACTCCATTGTGTGTGAGCTTATGCGCCTCTAATCTCTCCGGGTAGGCAAACTTTTTATTGCATTGTAAACAAGGGTAATCTAAGTTAAAGTTTTTACGGTCTTCTAATATTTTCTTCCGTCTCTTAAGTTGAAGTCCTTTTATTGAGTGTTTCTGCTTCTTTTTCTTCTTTCTGAATCAAACAAATCAAAGCAGGTTTATTATAAAAATCTAAATCAGGACCCATATTCCTTTCTAAGGTGTGCACCCACACATTTGTTAATAATTGTGCGCACACGTGTTTTCATCCTCCGCACACATTTCGCAGAAATGAACCAGCAGTGGTGGCTCGTGACTCGAGTGTGATAGAGTGCTATGTTTGAAAAATTCGACATTGTTGATGTTGTTTATTGTTTATGTTGTTTGGTCCAAAACCATTATTTTATTTTTTTATTTTTCGTATGAAGATTTCCAGGAAATTTCAGTTTTGCCGTGTGCTGCACCGTTTTCCTGAAAATCTTCAGAGAAAAAAAAAGGAAACATTTTCGGCTACAAAATTAATAATGTCATTTTTATTTAAATATTAACACTCTAGTACACCCAAAAGCCACGAGTCGCCACTGGTCACCAGATTTTTGTTTTACGCAAGTACACAAAATAAGTGACATTTTATGGTAGAAAGTCAGGGTTTAGACCATTTGTAAGTATTTGGATTATATTAACCTACTGGACTCCAATATGAAGGAACCTTATCGAGTAAGAAAAAAACCCACATAATACTTTTTAATTTAATATTTCGTGGTACATTCACTTGATTACTTAATTTTATCTACGTATGAATGTGCGTATTTGCACACTAACCTCTTTATTTCATTAATATGTTGCATAGCTGTGCCGCACACACAATGAAAAAATTACAGGGAACGTTGCTCAGGACCACAGTTTATTTATTATTTATTTATTGGACAATTTGTATAGCGCCGCTTTTGTGAGATATCACCTCAGGGGCACTTTACAGTTGATGCAGGTATTACAAAAATTTTTAGATATTACAAAAATAAATTGAAACTAAGTTAAATAAAATGAAGTACAGGAACAGGTGATGAATTACAGAAACAGGTGACACGAAGATAGAGACTCTGCAGCAAGAATCCGAATCCTTTATTTTAATATCAACGGTATAAAATATACCATATACAGTAAATTATAAACAGTGACATCAGAAAATATACAATTAACAGAAACTCTAGATGGATATAAAAAGTTAGAGATACAAGTACATTCAAAACTTATAGGTAGACTAGGTTAGATTAGTATTGATTGAAATATATGATAGTATAGATACATGATATAATATTACAATAGCTAAAATGTATGCATTTATTTTCAGGTTTTGGTTGAAAGTTGGTAAGTGCCAATCAAGCTGTTGGTTCACCGTATTGACTATTATTATTTACCCAAGTTTCCTCAGTTACCCCAGGCAGTTCATTTTATATACATATTTATTTGACTATTTACGTAAGTATGAGTAGACTTACATTTTATTAGTCATGATTTAAAAGATATGATATTAAACCCTTTTTGTACCTAGCTTCTGTGCAGTTAAACAGATCCGCTACATCTGTGTACCTATTACTAATTTCATGTAATCTAGGTACAAGCGAGTGTTTGAAATGTTCAGTCTTAGAATTGTTATAATTAAAGAGGGTTTTAGAACGAGTAGCTCTTATGAGTACATGAAATTCAATGAGGTTAATTAAATCAAGGCTGTCTACACTACCACTTACAATTTTAATTATAAAGAAATTGTGAAGAAACAGAATTAAACTCATACTCACTTGACTCGCTGAAATGCTTTGGTTGTGCTTTCTTGAATGGGGGTACACCCTCTTTCATCACTGTTTCCATCACTATTTTCATCTGTATTCAGTGCCTGTGATGCTGCTCCATCAATAGTGCTGACTGACTCTACAAATAAATACTATTTATAAGCTAAAGATATTCAAATTTAAAATAAAAAACATTTGTAATAACAAATAGAACGTACCACTAAATACTTCTGTGTTTGCCGTACTTAAACATTTATTTCTGGTTGATTTTGATAGTGATTCAAATAATTCTGGTAATATTTCCTGCTTGATTGCGTTCTGGCTTACATTTTCTGACAGAAATAGCGGTTTTACGTCTTCATTAGGTTCTATTTGATGAGACTCGGTGTATTCAATATATTCATGTAATCTTTCTTCAGATTTAATGCATTTTTGTTTGAAATAGTAGAACTTATTTAAGAGTTCGTAACAATTATGGCACAAGGTCTTCGGAAGCACGTCTTCTTGTTGTACCTGTAATATAAAGTTTGTAATAAATTTTCCTAAATAATGTAAACATGATTATCAGTTTATCAACAAATAATGCGAGACAATGCTTACATGAACAGAAGTGCAAAAAGTGTACATATCAGACGTAGCGGTCAAAAAAATGTTATATAAATCATTCTCTGGTGTCAAACAAGCACGGCACATTTTTGGGAATTCCATGTTCATTCATAATACTTTACCATCGCCTAAAATTGAACACCATAAATAAACCACTCTGATGATCTGACATTTCTGTTTCTGATGCCACATTTGACCATAAACAAACCACTCACATTTGACATAAATTAAAATGCATAATCCATAGACATTTAAAGAAATAATAAAGTATCCCACACATGATTAATTTATTGTCTTATACCCCCTATAGATCACTCAATTTGGTTGGTTCAACCATTTATTTATGGGTTCAACCGTCGTGTTGCGTACGGAGTGATTGGTTAAATGGTTTATTTATGCGTACGGATGATGCGAAGGTTGGTTCAATTTCGTTAGTTGCTCCATGGTTGCTCCCATGCTCTTGTGGGGTAGTGTTGGATAGGGTGGTTTATTTATGGTTGGGTAGGACACAATGTCAGAATGAGTTTTTATGAGGTACTCAAATACTGAAAACACTTTATCGACTTTAATTCGACTCGTAAGTGCAATGTAATTTACCAAAAATTATTATATTTACATTCCTCAGAAAAAGTGGGGAAGAGATCGTTCCTTTCAGACTCCAACTGGACTTCAATCTACGCCACAAGATTGCGAGCGGCCCCATGCATTTTTTCTCAAAAAGTGCCTGTATGAGCCAACCTTGTTAACTACATTTTCTATGAACCTTGAGACAAACCCCCTTATCACATACAACACAGTTCAACTCGACCAGATTGATTCAACCGCTCAACCAAGTTAAGTTGTCCGTAGGGCTCATTACAACAAAGCCAACAATATTATTTGCAAAATAAATGAAAAGAATTTTTTAAAAAAAATTCAGGGGGTGGCTTTAAAAAAAATGAGGGGAAGTGATAAAAATTTCAGCCCTTTTAGTGTTCAGTATTGGTATGATTTTAATTTAGAAATTTTGTGACAAAATCAAATCCCTTTCGGTAAATAAATGCAGAGAACTTTGAAAAATTATTAAAACTCAATGTTCTTAATGTAGATGACTTTATTGGCTACAAATATAAAACTTAAAATTATCTCACTTTTTAATATCATCATACATTCTCATAAAACCACCATCAAGATGGAATTTCGATACACATTTAATTTACAAAACTCTTTTGGTGTGGCGTAGTGTTGAGCAAAATAGAGATGCTCATTTCGAAAAATTCAAATATTATCAAAATGGAAATATTTAAACAATTTTTTTTAAACCATTTGAATAATGCATTTCAAATGAATATGCTTTTCACTGGCAAGGGAGGGCACATCTGAAATTGGCAGAGACGTGTTAAAATAAATTGGTTTAAAACAAAATTTATGTTTATATTCAGGGCCAGCCCTGAATGAAACGGCGCCTGGCGAGAGTAAAATTTTGACGCCCCTTGTCAAAATCAGTAGACTCCTAGGTAGGATTTTTATATTTGTGTAGCGCCGTTTATGTGAAAAATAATCTCAAGTGTTAGGACTGTTAGGTTTTATCAACGCCTCGGCGCCCGGAGCGAATTACTCCAATTGCGTCCGCATAGTTTATATTGGCTCTTTTAATTGATCAAAAATAGTCAAAGTTTATTGGTAATAAAACATTAGATTCATTTCCTTTGGTCACCCACACATCATTGATAAATTATAGAATACAACACCAAAAAATGCCCCACAAGATATTTTAAATCACTCTCCATTGCTAAATCGCAATTAAAACTGTATTTATACAAATCTTTTGCAATCATTAAATTTATCAACTCTTTAATATCTTTACACTTAAAACCAATGACATTACAATATATATAGACACGCTGTAGAAATCTCAAAGTGGCAAGCAAAAAAAGTCAATTGTAATGCTTTTAATTCATACTTTTTGTGCTAAACCGTTATACGTCTTGTAAGGTTGTGTGCTATCTCTAAGTTAATTGCATTTAAAAAATACCCTTGTGTGTGATGAGAAACCATTTTCATCACTCGGAAAAACTAAGGAATAACATTTCATGTGTAAGTACATGCAAATTGTTTATTATTATAAAAAATACAATTATTTCAATGGTTTCCTGAAGATTTTCAGCACCATTAGAGAAAGTGAGATAGCGAATGTAGCAGCACATGAGTAAAAGGATAACCTACGACAGTAGGTTGTCTCATACAGTATTCCGTATTCGTCTTAGTGTAAGCGAGTAAGCTTATCTTGTCATCTCAGTCACACCCGTGATGGAGAACAAAGTATTCGATGCAACTTTTGAATACGAAAATGCCGCCCGGTCCCATCGTTTGTTTTCTTCATACAAACATATTCTTTGAATGTCCATGAACTACGTTTGAATTACGATTTTAGGGAAACATAAGTTTGTTTGTTACTTGCCACATTTTTCCTTAATTTTGTGAGACAATAATACGTCTAGATGTAACGTCATTGCTTTATTCACATTTTTACTCTTAATATTTACACTTAATATTTAAAAGGTTAATTTCAGAAATGTGAGTACTGTTATCATTTGAATGTCGAAATTGGGACACATCAAACAATTGAGAATCAATATAATTACCAATAAAAAATGTCTGCATTATATATATCAAAAAAAAATCTTTCAACCCTCATGCACGTAGTTCATACTCACATAACTCAAAATGTACATTATTAATATGTTACCAACAGTGGCGGTTCGTGGTCTTTTTAACAGGGGGTTCAGAAATTCAAGAGAAGATAAACATATCTAATTAAAATTTACTTACTGTTGTCCTTCATCAAATAGTCGAATACGGCAGCAGTCACACAACTTAAATAAAGTTAGTGGGAGGGGTACCTACATATTATTGTTTTTAAATCACTTCACTAGACACAAATATTAGATAATGAGAAAAGTTTTATAGGAATTAAATTGTTTAATGTTTTTACAGCACTCAATGTATGTTGCTAATTATTATTGTTTTTTCGAGAAGAATAATTTCGTAGAATATACATATAATAGATATTTAAAACATTAAAAAAAAACAAATAAAGGTGGCACGAAATAAATTTACTAAGTCTACTTCAATAGGTAGTAGATTTGCAAATGCCATAAGCAAACGGTTGGAGAAATGCAGAAACAAGAAAACAAAAATATGTACAAAAATGACTACAAAGTTAAATACCATAATATAACATAAAAAATAACACTTGCTTCCCTAAAGGTCAAACGTCGACCGCGAAGTTCTCGGGTTTCTTCGGTTACATTCGTCAATGTTCGGAGGTCACGTGATAACATAACGCGTGTTCGGCGCACACAATTTGTCTTACTTTTGCAAAGAAAGACCAAATTTTGTATATGTCACCGTCATAGGGATCTGTACCGGCTAAAATTCTTTTGTATGAAGAGTTTGGCGCGGATTTCAACTCGCACAAAATTTGGAATATGTATCGTATTTTTCGGTGGCGCGGGTTTTGAAGGCGAAATTTTAATAGCGTGCTATCTATAATGTGCTTATATTATTATAAAACAAGTTTGTTTTATTTTCTCATCTTTTTAATGGGGGTTCGCCGCACAAACGCACTTTAGAGAAAACCGCCACTGGTTACCAATAACACTGAGCATTGTCTCTGAGATCACAGTTATCATAATCAAACATGGGGTTAGTTCTGCATGAGGTATTGGGGCGGCAGCTGAGGGGGCGGGTGGGGGTGGGGGTGCATGTACTGGGGCTTGTCGTGAGTCTTCATGTGGCGGTTGAGGGCACACTTCTGTATGAAGGCCTGGCTGCACAGCGAGCACTTGTGGGGCTTCTCGCCCGTGTGGGTCATGCGGTGGTTCTTCAGGTCTTTGGCGGCCATGAACTTCATAGGGCAGAAGTCGCAGGCAAACGGACGCTCGCCTGTTCAGAGGAAGAAGATAATACTAATAAATCTAAATGAAACATGAAACAGACATAGAAAAATAAAAAGATAACTGTCTCAACTGGAAATTGAACCCTGGATCTCTGTCTTACCGCGACAACGTTTTTAACCACTCGACCATTGGGACATAAGTATTATGTTGTTGAAATTCAGAATAAACAATATTATCTTATTTTTCCATATTTTTGGCAGCTCTCTTTTTGAGTGGTTAGAAAGTTCTAAATAACTGGTTTGTAACCTAGATAGTGAGGGGGTTATTATTATTAATTATTCTTCGGGTCTGTTGGAGTGTATCAAAGTTTTTATCACTGGTTTTAATATAAAGCTTTAAAAATGGTTATGGTGTAACTCTTCTTTTCTGTACATCCATCTTTTTTATTTATAAGATTATAATGTAAAAATTAGGAAATAATATTTTGTAGCAACAAATAATAAAGCATAAAGGAAAAGAATATATGGAAAAAAAAAATATATATATATATATTATACTAACCATAATAGAAATAAAAATCAAAATTAAGTAAGATTAAAATACATGCAAAACTGTATCAAAAATTTGATTATCATGGTAGGTATCTATCTAGAAAAGTACATGTTTATGGTCACATTGGAATGTTTGAATTTAGTCCATCCGCTCACGGAGCAACTGAAAAGAAACAGTTGACAACTCAAGTTGCTATCCTGTGTATTTCAATCGGCGCAAGTTACCAAAAACCAGTTTTCAACGACGGCGCAACCATTCATTTGCAACTCCGCCTGCGCGTTTTCAGTTGCCAGTTGCCAATAGATGTCAGTTTTCAAGAAATTTGCGATTTGTCCATGCCTCAGATTACGATATGGCCGAGCAGGAAAACATAAAATTTGTTCAGGAGGTTAAAAAATTCCCGTGTATTTACGACTAAAGGCTTCCTGATTATGCAAGAAAAGAAAAGAAAAAATAATGGCGGCTTCAACATCACTTGATTCTGTAGACATTTTTTAACGCAATATGATAATGACAGATACCAGCTGAAGAGTTTTTCTTCATTCTATTCTAATTTGTGAAATCATAAACATGAGTTGCGCCGTGCGAAAAGCTCGATTACCAACCAGTTTGCAACCAGCAGTAGCCAACCAGTTTCAGTTGCCCCGTGAGCGGATCGACGGATGTTTCAACAGTGTTAGTAACTCATGTATTCTTTAAAAAAAACTCGTCCCCTTTCAAATATCCAATGTTGAACACGGATACTAAAAAGGGATATGGAATTATATGACTTTATATCGCTGCTCAATGCATTGTATATTTTAGGAGTGATGAACCAGAATAGTTGTTGAGCGAATGCGTTTCTAGTTTTAGGGACCACACATCCCAGGTTTGATGAAAAGCGGGTATGTGCTTGATGTTGTGGAGACACCAGCAGGTTATTTTTCTGTATGTAGCATAAGCTTGCTTAGTAAACTGGCGAATACCTAAGACCCTAATTTTAGAAAATGGTTATTTTGAGGTTTCAAATCAATTTCAAACTGACAAAACATATCATAATTACAACATCAATATTACTGGGGACAAATGGACATATGCGCAGTTGATTTCCGTAAGAAAGCGAGAACTTTGTTAATGTTTGAAATTGTTTTAAACCTGTATGAGTTCTATTATGCACGAGCAAGAAGCTCTGCGTCTTGAAGGCCTTGTCACAGATCTTGCATGAGTACGGTTTCTTGTCGGAGTGAGACCGCATATGTTTGTCGAGGTCTCCCTTCACATAGAAATGCATGTCACACACGGTGCAGGGGATGTTCTTGACGCCGGTATGCCGGATGAGATGTATCTTCAGGTTCCCGGGCTGGATGAACTTCTTGCCGCACTGGTCGCAAGCGTACAGTTTCTCGCTGTTGTGCTGTATAAGATGGGCCTGTAATCAATCATATTATTCATTAATGTCAAATTGATTTTTAGCACTGAATTGTTTAGGAATAGTGCAAACTTTGAATATTGAAATAACTTTGTGGAAGAAAAGATGGATACATTTATCCATGTCATACATAAGTTTCAATTAAATTAAATTATTATAGAGGTGGTCAATGGACAAGGTGCTTGGTTGGCAGAAGAATAGATTGGGTTTAAAATTCATAAAGTTTAATATGCACATTAATTCTTACTTGATCGAGTAAAACAGACGAGTAAGAACGAAGGCAATGTCCACACATTCAGTTTTAATCAACAAGATTGGCTCGATGTTCAATGCGTGACGAACAGTTTGAGCCTCAGCATTTTTATAACACGGAAGTTTACAATGTAATGTACACACTCTAGAGTCTGGCTCGATGACTCGAAGCGAGTACGAAGCAAGCCATAGAGCCATGACTTTTGCTGTCCACAAAGTGATATTGAGTAAGAACGACTGTGTTCTAGGCTTAACAGATATCGACTAGCTTCTTTTTCAGAAAAAGTAATGTGGAATTGGAAAGATAGAATATTTAAAGGGCTTAAAAAAAATTAGATTTAGAATAGAAATTTTAAGATGGTACCTTCAGGTTGGCCGGCTGCACGAACTTGGCACCGCACTCGTGGCAAACGTATTTCTTGATGCCCGCGTGCGCCCGCTCGTGGTTCTTGAGCACGTTCAGATAAGCAAAGTCTTTATAGCAAGTGCTGCACTTGTATTTACGGATGCCCGTATGCACGCGCGCATGGCTGTTCAGATTGTTAAAGCTCGTGAATCGCTTTCCGCACTCCGCGCACGCTATGTCCGGCTGGAAAGGAACACGGCACTCGGTGTGAACAGGGGGGTTGGCAGCCGCAGTGGCAAGTATTCTGACGTGACATTGCCAGATTGTTTACCATGGAATTGACAGACTCTAGAATGTCGTCTAATATAAGCAGATGTAAGATTATGAGATAATGAATGTGGTGAGTAGATTTCCAAGCTTTTATTTTGAAAGCATACATTCAGGTTCTTGACTGAACACTGAAGCTATTGAATTTTTTGCAAAACTAAGAAACATTAAGAATTGATAGAACATTGTTTAAGGAAAAACAACTTTCTGAAAATTTCACTACTTAAATCAATCAGAAGAACAAATGCTCTACGCATACGGGCATCCGGTTGTGGTCATACACAATATACACACACTAAAATATAATTAAATTAAAAATCAATTGACTAAATAAATACATGGATAAGAGTCGGATAAAACAATTCCTGAAGCGAAATTTCATATTATGTTAATAAATAACTTTTAAATTTAATAAATATGAAATAATAATTTTGAAATGGTAAGGATTGTTCACCTTTAATCCAAAGTGGCTTCTCATGTGTGCTTCCAGTTTATCATATTTATGAAAGGCTTTTTCGCATTTGGGACATTTCAATGTTTTTGCCTTCTTTGGTTTGTCCTTTTTATCTTTTTTCTTTTTCTTTTTTGATGATTTTTGTGACCTAAAAATAACAAACTATTGCTAGTCACAATTTCATTAAACACAATAGAAACAAGACAAGGTTCCCTAGTATATATTATTGTGACAATCGTACTACGGTTTCAGGCTTTAATTTTGTTATAAATAGATTACACACCATTGGTAACTCTTATGCTATGTTAGCTGATGTTTTTAAGATGCCTGTATCTCTAAATAGTATAAAATAAAGTCTCTATCTGCGTCTGTCTGTTTTTGCGCTTAGTTCTTCTAAGCTACACAACGGATTTTGGAAGAGTTTTCACTAACATTTAGAGAATTTCTTTCTTTTATATATAATAAAGGCATATTATGTTTATATAAAGTAGAGATAAGTAGATGTTTTATAATGAAGTTGTAAAACAAATTTTCGGGTGCTTATATTGCTAACGCTGACTAAACCTTTTGAGATACGTGAAAATAATTTACTACGGAATTGTATATCTTAAAAAGGCCTACCGTAAAGTCTGCAATGGTATATGTATTTATATCTCCTAAGGATAACCCCCAGCAATGGGGGGTACACGTCAGCTAGTTGAATTATAAAGCTGTACTAATTATACATTTAAGCAGTGTATATTTTAATAAAGTCACTGCGTAACAGGTTTTTGTTTTTTCATAATTTCTTTCACTAACTTTGTGCGTATATTCTTTTGTCTTGATTATTTTTTTAATCTTATAATTTTTTCTAAATTGTACTATCACTGTCAATATCTATCTTGTATGTAAATGGAACTAAATAAATAAAACAAAATGACGCCCCCAACGCTACAGTGCGTGGGGTGAGTATCCCACCGCATTGATTTGAATATTATCTTCTCTCTGGCCTGTTCCAAAGTTAATAAAAAAATATTTTTATATAACCAAGAAGCAAATAAAGTCTCTTGTGAAGTATTACAGCACGGGTACAGTCTTATTTTTGGTTGTGTTTATATTTCCCTCCAAAAATCATTGAACGACCAAATGCTTAACTTTATCATTGTCCTATGCATAAGAGTTTATACAAATATTCCTGTAGATATTTACTACAGGTAATTAACGTAAATTGTATTATAGTAGTTTACAATATATGAACTTAACATCAATATTTTCTCTCTTTTGAGCAAAAAAGGCATAAGCACCTTTTAATATATTTTTTATTTTTTTTATTTGGTACATTATTTTTTACAATTTATGTTTTCCAGTAATGTAGGCCTCACTGGGTGGCTTGCCCGTGCTGAGGCCTTCATTTTATAATATGAAAATATAATCTACATATTTCATTTAAAGAAAAAATAATACATTTAAAAAGAAAATAATACATTTAAAGTTAAAAATACGAAATACATAATAATCACAGACATAGGAATTAATAGACGAGAAGATAATGGCGAGGGGTAAAATCAACTGTTGAAGAACGAAGGGAGTAAGGCTGACTGTGATTCGTCAATAAATCAATCTGACAGTAAATAGGCATCTTGCATTATAATATCACCATTTACTTCTTAAAAGTAAAATCTGCTTTAGAATGAATAGACATTTTTACATGGGAGCGCAAATTACTCGCCACGTTATGAACAAATTTGCGAAGTCCAAATTCGGCAAAAAAATTCGGTTGCATTTTCAGAGTCGAATATTTCGTTTAAGTATTTAGTTAAGACACTTTTATAAATGTTCATAATTTACTTCCCAGCAACCAACCAGCTTTGTGTTTCGCGTCCAGACGTTTCTCGATGTGATAGTACATATATGTTTCTAAAACTGATCTATATTATACGATGTGAATATGCTTAAAATAAAGTAAAATAATGCTTATATATGGAATGTAATACGACAATTGGGTTTATTCTCTTTTTCAAATCTATTTTTACAAGTTTTCATAGTACAAGTCAACATTTTGCCGTGTTATTTCGTAAAATGAACCGATGATGCCTCGACCATAGTTCGCACAAGAATGATGACGTCACGTTTTCAAATTTCACTTGAGGCCATATGCGAGCCCAGCCGGCTCAATGGAACCGGTATGGGGAGTGGGGATAATACGCTTTTAATCACTTAGGGCAGGTCTACTAATATTCATATGTCTATAATAATAATACATTTAAAATTAAAAAATTATACAATGAAAATAATCTTGTGTGTTTGTGAGTGATGTGTGTTTATATTGGTTTTGTGTGTTACGTTTAGGTTTTATTTTTGTTTTATGCTATGACATTTTGGTAATATTGTCTTTTTTGTTCTTTAATCCATTTTGTAATTTTGTGTGTGAATTTATTTTTATTTTCCTCAATTTTAATTTCAAGTTTTACACTGTTGAAAGCTTTTATAGCATGGTATTGGTAGTGTCTTTGTCCAAATTTGCCTGTAGTCAGGGCCAGTGCTGTTCAGGTGCAAATGGACATATCGTACTGTGTTTTATTAGATGATAACTATTTGTGCCCTACAAACAGCATTAAACAGGTAATATTATAAGTTAAAAACGACAGGAGTGATTATAAAATATGAGAGTAGTACTTTTTTGACTTGGTCTGATTGTAGTCCTCGTTGCTGAAAGCATCCTCGAGGTCGGAGTGCAGGTCGGGCAGCGAGGCCGGCGACTTGATGGCCAAGACGTGTTCCACGGACAGGTCCGCCCTCAGATTCTCAGTCACATCATTTGTGGAGAGCGCCTCACTCACAAACTCAGATAAGCTTTCCTTTTTAACCTAGAATTAAGCATTTATTTTATCTATTTAACTAAATAACATTATTTAATTATGTTCTTATATGGTGGGGGTCAGAGGCGGACATCTAGGTTTGCGAACCAGTTTAGCACCTCAGAAGCTGCCTTGTAAACCTCATCAATCCTGCCAGGAAATTAATGGAGTGGTCTTTCTTTGACCATGTGTTCGATGGTGTGCACCACACTGTATTCATAATTTAATCTGTTATAATGATGTGGGTAGCTACTTCGATTCTTTTCAATTTAGGATAATGTCTTATGCTTACGTACTTTGAAACTAACAATTTATTATTAGGTACCTGAGTTTGTCCATATTGTCTTAATGTTGCATCTGATCTTAACACAAGTTGCTTGAAATAATAAAGTCTGTTTACCAAGTCTAAACAAGCTTGACACAAAAGTCCTGGAAGACCGTCATTTTCTGAAACCTGAGAAAGAAAATATTCAACATACGTTACACACTGCAAATTATACATAAGGGAAGTTTTTTAAAAGAATCGAGAATGTTTATTATGCTTATTTACTTGAACTGAAGTACAATACAAAAACACTTCGGCGGAGCATGTCCTAAAAATGTTTTGCAAATGATCTGTTACGGATAAACATGCCCGGCAAATACTGTTGAAATCCATCTCAATCGGAGCGGCTTTTTCAAAGCTATTAAATACTTGCGAGTGGATACTCGTTTCATTGCGGTAATAATCCATTATAGCTTTTCGGAAAAACTAATTCACGACAATAATATTGTGCCAAACGCCAAACATGTTTCAATTTACCATAGACAAAAAATCACGCACTTTTGACAGATTTCACAGATTCAGATGAAAATATTTAGGGTAGGTACTAGCGATGGGCAGAATGAAATATTGTATTATTTCTTATATTGAATAATGACCCCCTTGAGACAAAAAACGCTGCCACATGGATGGGCACAATCAGGCACAATCGATAAATCATCGTTGTCATCAGGTTTATTTAAGGTTGTCATTGTTCATCGTCATGGACAAATCGATTCTGTCAAAAATCATTCGAAATCACAATCCGAGACAATCGTTTTGGAACGTCATCAAACGAGGAATCTTTTCTGCCAAAAAATATACGAAACCAAAGTCTGAGACAATCGTTTTGAAACGTCATCGAACAAGAAATTAAGTCAGAATTAATCGATATTAAAGTAGCAATGGGCACAATCGATGAATCATTGATGATTTACTCGATCTTTTCGATTATCGAAATATTTCGATTTATTATCATGGACAAATCGATTATCCCAAAAACACACACAGTCCGAGAACGTAAATCGATTCCCAACTGAGAAATTCCGAGAAAAGTATAAATTTATCGGATTACTTGACAAACGAGATATTATTCCCCTGGTAAATTGTGTTACGTACTGCTTAATATGATTTGATATCCACGGGGAACTGGGATTACGCAATTATTATTTGCTAATTGTAAAATGTTTAGTTAGGATATTATCTACCAACGGAAGAAGCTACCAGTATGTGAACAATTCATTTCATTTTTAGGTTACGATTTGCGACGCTAGTACATTCAGTGTATGTAAAAAATGACATTCTGACTTTATATTAAGTTGGGAAGGTTATTAATAATAATAAATGAACAATTTTCGTTAAGCTGTTTTTGCAAAAAATCACCAAGAGGGTGCTTTATTAATAATCCAAGGTTGACATGTATTCTAAGGTTATGTATATGTTTGTTGTGAAAGACCCGATATACAAATAATATATTTGGGTTTTACGTCCGTGGGAATGAAATATTGTATTATTTCTTATATTGAAAAATGACCCTCCCCCCCCCCCCACCCGAGACAAAAAACGCTGCCAGTGTCCGCTGCTACTGTTCCCGCTGAACTCCAAGCGATTAAATTACTTCGACCCTACCCATCACTAGTAGGAGAGTGGTATATTCGGGTATATTTACGACTAGTAGGTACCAGTAGGTACTTGTCAGTAGGAACTAGGATTTTGCAAAAACTTCGGAAAAAATAATGATTTATTATAATGGGGGAAGTTTAGCATTTTCCAGACATTTTATCGCGTCCAGGTTTTGAATTTATTTTGCCGAAAGGACTTTTTTCTTGTAAAGGTTAAATGTGGAACGAAATAAAATAACACGCATTCAATACATTTATAACTAACTAACCATTACATTATACCCCACCAGATATGTGCAAAATGGGTACTCAAAACCATTTGAAATGCAAAATGGAAATGGGTCAAAACTTTTCCATTTGAAAATGCAAAATGGGTTTTAGAAAAGCATTTCAAATGCAAAATACCTATTTTCTAAATGCAAAATGGTTTCTCAGGTCAAACAATTAAAATAATTATAGAATTTTTAAACAATTTTGTCATTTAATAATGGACATCAATGTAGAACAAACATATTACATGATAGTAAAAACACCACGACTACAGATTATGAAACCACAAAAAATTTGCGCAGGACTAATGTTGCCAACGTAAAAACATAGAAACTGCTATCTAACATTTAATATTACAGCGTCATGGCTCTATGTTCAGGATCTATTTGAATCAGTATTTTTTGTAATGGTATCACTCAATTGCCAGGGCTCCTACCAGGGAGCAACTCAGTCATAGCGAGGTTGAGGACCGACTGATATTTGGGGCTTATGATAAAAAGATGAGTGGAGATAGTAGGAAGAATGTTGCAAAAAAGCATTTAAAATGGAAAATGCATTGAGAAAAGCATTTAAAATGCAAAATGGTTTTTAGAAAAGCATTTAAAATGAAAAATGGTAAATACCCATTTTGCACTTTGCATTTCCATTTGAAATGGATTTATTTGAAATAAAGCACATTTCTGTACCCCACAGACGTAGGCATAGTGGATGGAAGTCATACAACTGCATTAGAAGACAGTTCACTTCATAAATATCTCGATACATACTCCTCTGTCATCCAAACTCTTATAAAAAATACAGTTTCCTAATAATAGTTTTTTTTTTATATAATGCAATTATTTTATTTATTGGACAATTTGTATAGCGCCGCTTTTGTGAGATATCACCTCAGGGGTGCTTTACAGTTGATGCAGGTACTACAAAAATATAAATATTACAAAAATAAGTTAAATAAAATGAAGTACATGAACAGGTGATACGAAGATAGACACTCTGCAGCAAGAATCGGTGGTGAGGAATCTGGACCAGTTGCTGCAGCAAAGAGCGCACCGCGTCCACCAACAGTGCCAGCACGAGGTTCTTCATCCGTCCAGGTATGTGTCTGTTGCTAATTAAGCGCTGACACAGTATCCTCACATAGATAACAGACCTTGGCAGAACCGCTGTGACGTTCGGCAATTCCATCATTCATCTCCATGTAATCTTGTTCCTGGTGATTTTGTTAGTGGTGCATTGTGTCCTCAATAAAAGGCGACAATCGGGATAAAAGAATAACCCTGTGCTTAACGAAACATTTCTTAGGGCCTAGTTTCCAAGAATTCCATTGAAAACATCTGGCGTACCCAAGTTACCGATCCTCGTCGCAAGTTCAACTTCATCGAATTTATTTTAGCAGAATTTTCGATTATTCATTTTTAACACACTGCACTCTAATCACATTAATATAAAGTTCGGATTACTAATTGTTAACTGAATTTAAAATGTTGATTGACTGATTTTAAAAATAATTTCAAAGGGATGTTGCCTCATTGAAAATACTAAAAAAAACACAAAGCGGTTGGAGGACGCGTCCGACTGCCACGAAGGGCTACAATCGTAAAGCATTTTATTACCTAATTAGTCTTATTTTTAAATTTTATGTCAACCGAATCATTGAATCCAGCACACTTTCACTTAAATTAGATGGTAAATCCAAATGCAATAAAGACTTTAAACCAAATATGTAACATCATCAATGAAATTCATGTTCATAATTCATTCTTAGAATCCGGGATATTTTCAGTCTGCTCTCTGAAAACAAAATGTTAGAAGAAAAGAAACAAATTAGTCCTTAACGAATTCTTGTATATTTGCAATCAAAAAATAATTACAATTTTTATATTTGAAAAACATTAGTTCAAATAATTATTCAAATAACAAGTACCTAGCCAAGAACAAAATGAACACCTATTTATTAGGATATGTGATTACATAATCATTTCCTTCTTTTTATCTAAATTGTTGAGGGGTCAATAAATTGAGGGCTCTTGTTTTCATATTTTATATAAAGAAATACCTGTGGAAGTAACATTACTGAAATAAATTGAGGGCTCTTGTTTTCATATTTTATATAAAGAAATACCCGTGGAAGTAACATTACTGAAATAAATTGAGGGCTCTTGTTTTCATATTTTATATAAAGAAATACCCGTGGAAGTAACATTACTGAAATAAATTGAGGGCTCTTGTTTTCATATTTTATATAAAGAAATACCCGTGGAAGTAACATTACTGAAATAAATTGAGGGCTCTTGTTTTCATATTTTATATAAAGAAATAGCCGTGGAAGTAACATTACTGAAATAAATTGAATGGACATTTTTAATTGACGGTGGAACGTAGTTTAACTCGTTATAATTTACAGAGCCATTGCAAATAATGATTAATGGTCAAACTAAAATGATTATTTATAAATGAATTGCTAAATTTGTATGGAGAGCTATTTTAGAAAATATGGTAAAGTAAACCTGTATTTTCAAAAACCTGATTTCAGTTCATAAAGACAAAAGTCTGCAACCGTAAAAAATAACTAAAGGATTTAGCTTTGAGAAAGAGGTGGTCATTATCCATTCGGGAAACAAACGGAATTACCTTAATTCTCTAATAAATCATGGGTCAGCAACTCGAGTTCAGGGAGTAGTCATTATATTATGTAGATCAAGTATGAAAAAATAACGAATGACAAGTTTCTAGAATAAATCTAAGACTTTTACTCTTATATCTCGACAGAAAAAAAAATTAGAAACTCTCTTTCAAAGTTGAGAAAGGCACCAGGTGATGTCGGTAGAACAATATTTCATGTTATAAAAGTATTTTGTTCTGTTAAGGCTTTATCACTCCTGTATCCACTATTAATAAGGAAAATAAACTTAAACATAGAGGGGGGAAAGTTAATAAGTTAGTAAGAAAGTGCCAAGGGGTACAATAAAAATAAACATAGTCGCTAAAAACAAAAACCTGATAGTTTTTCTAAACTAAAACCTATGTGATGTATGTATTATAAAGTACTCTAAAACCGCAACAGCAATAAAATTCAACTTGTTAAAATAAATGATAACTCTAAAACATTAAATCACAACATAAATAATTTAAAAAAATAAGCACTTACTTATCTAGGGGCACATTTATTGACAGTGCTAACATCAATCATCATCTCTCAACTAATTGTTTTATTTACACAAAATATTTCACTAAGTGAAAACATTTTACGGCAATCTTAATTTAAATATAATAATTATCAATAAACACAGTGTCTTTATGTGTCCATGATACTAGTTTACTCTGTATGTTGACAATAAAAATAAACACTTTACAGTAAGGTACTGTCTTTTTAGACATTTTTTTTAAGGCAGTTAGAAGACAAATTTTTCAACATTTAAAAATTGATTTCATTTGGACTGATGGAAAACATTTCCACTGTAAAATTCATAATTATTTTCCAGAACCCACAAATCTTTTCAAATGTAACATGATTTTATGTCACTTGGACAGGATATTATTATGTATGTACTAATTTATACAATAGAAAGTAAAATAATTTGCACTTTAAAATATTCTCAGAACAAATCGTTGCCAGAAATGATTTAATGCCCTGTTTGTAATATCAAAATAACTTTCAAAATGAGTCACTAAAACTCACCATAAAATTACGTCAGTGTATTTATTTATAATTCAGTTTTTTTTTTTTTTGACAAAAGCCACATAGTATAATATTATTATCAATATTAACCCACCACCCAAGAGCGAAGATTGAAATTGCAGCCAGCTTTTATCCCTTCTGGTAGGTATTATTATTCTAGTCAGGACGTCATTCATTAGAGGCAAGATTAGACTGTGTATACGTGAATGTAATATTTCCAATACCCAGAGTTAAATTCACTACGGACGAAATTAGACTGGGTATGTATGAATGTAATATTTCAAAAACCCAGAGTTATGTTCTTCGACTAAACTAATGTCACTTTTCACTAAAACATCTAATTGACAGTCAATGGGGACAAACCTGCACAACCTTCAAACATAATAAACAAAGAAAAAATATATAATTAAATATATAAGTTTCTCCTCGTCTCGATTTGTCATATAGAGTTGTGTAGAACATAATAATGTATTTGCAAGCAGTCAACACTTCCCAGCTGTTATTAAAGAATGTTTTTTTTAAGGACCCCTTCTACGTAAACTATCGTAACCCACAAAATGGCAATTTTGAGTTTATAATGTATCCTAGCTTGGAAGCTGTATATATTTTATGTGGGAATTAACAAAAAAAATTATAAAAACATGTTAACAGATTTTTCTACGCTGTCATTTATTGTAACTCCTTTGTGCTTTTTGACCTGTTCCCAAAACATTCAGGATTTTGAAGATACAATAGTTTATGTAGGAGGGGTCAATATCTGTTATTAGATTAATGCTTTTGTTTATTCTATTCTATTGTGTATAAAGAGGAATAAGACCTGTTAGTATGTAATATGTATACATGTCATAATAAGGAAGATAATCATTGATAAATAATTATTGTTTGTAACAAAATTATTCAATTTATTAACCTTCACAGCTCGGTCTAATTCGATTGTCTAGTTTCATGCAGAGTTTGCAAATAGGCAATAAATTGTGACCTTAGTTGCAGCTTGGAGATCTGACCCTTGCGAGACTTCTGGGCCCCGGGCGGCAGTATTAACATTTCTCGCAATTCAAAATGAATACAAATATCCATTGCAATTAGTTTTAATTAAATAATTGTCAACTTCACGTTACATACATAAACAATGTATGTATATGCAATATTTTCACTAAAAGATTAAGTTAAAAAAATACATTATGCAAAACTTATTACAAAATATTGGGAAGAAATAATACAGTTTTAAATATTTTATTCATTGTTTTTTTAAAAAAATATTATAGTAGTGATGGAAAATGTATAAATTTGAGTGGTACGGATTATGCTGACATTTTTGTGAAAATCACAAATTTCGAGGCGAGGATGGTCTTTTTCTTCAGGTTATTATTGACCCACAAGGTCTTACGTGGCTTCTGGCCCTGAAGGCTGTTGTTGAGGTACAAAAGTAACTGTTTCTCCGTACACCAGTTCTGAAAAGTTAAGAGTCAAAAAATAATATTAGTACATAGCAAGCAAAAAAAAGTATTCTGAAGTGAAATTGTGACGATGGAGTGGGATGTGATCTAGTTCTGCTCCCCCATTCACTTGCAGATGTTTGTTGAGTGCACCGCTAACGTAAGTATAAAAAGAAACAAGTGAATTGATAAGCTGCTTAAACCACAGAATAGAATTCAATTTGTTAATTCAGCCTATTCAGCAAATGAAGAATAAACTGCGATAGATTCACAAATAAGGGTGGATTGTTTATGTTAGTAAATAATTTGTATATTTTAGCAACCTTTCCATTTCTCTACTGGAAGTTCCATATCTTCGAAGCTCTGATCGTAAGGAGCCGATGTAGGCTCGTCACTGGTGTCAGCGTACTGCTGGAGATAGGGGTGGCCTAGGGCCTGCTCCGCTGTGATCCTGCGCTCCGCATCCAGCTCCAGCATCTTCTCCAAGAGGTCGATGGCCAGGCGATTGGCCCCGCGGAATACATCCTTGAAGTCCCTCTTCTTCAGCGGAGGCAGTGATTGAATATAATTTCGGGCCTGTATCATGAAATGTTGTTAAAAATCAGTAAAATGATCTCATATTAGAATACAATATCTTCCCATGATTGTGTGCAAAAGGGTGTACCCATGATCCCATACAAATATACCTCACACCGCCAAGTTGTAAACAATATATAAATTAGCTCTTGTATATTGATGCACTTTGTTTTTTATGTAGATACAATAATCTCCTAGTAATCCACCGCCCCATTATCCAATAACTACTATAATCCACTGTTATTTTTACTAGCTGAAGGCACGAAATCAAGCTCTATAATTTACCAGGATTCATATGTCAAATTCAATAGTCTGCCGCGTGTCTAGACTAGAGTTGGGACAAGTTAAGCACACTGAGTTGGGTTATCTTACGCTTACACACTCAGTTACTATATGTACTACCATTTAGCTCTTGCTGACCATTTTACCAGTCACTAGGGTTAATTATTTTTGTTGTTTTAGGACATTTTGGTAAGTCCTCTGTGTATTCTAGCAATTGTCGAATGTGTGTCTGTTACGTCTGCTTTTAGAGTAATAAGGTTCTGCCACGTTTTTGGTTTGGATAAGTTTACGAAATAGAGTTTTCACGCAATCGTAAACATGACATCTTAATTTTAAACAAAAAAATGGAAATTTTACAAAGTACGTTTTTAAATCTTTAACATTTTTTGCATATGCACTATAATCCGCCGCTTTCACTAATTGGACAATTGCCCGGTATTAGGGGTGGCAGTTTTGTGAGAGAGTAGTGTATATTTCCATAAATCGTTTCCCATTAAAGTTTCTGAACGCAATTTCCTATAACAATTACGCAGTGTTCGGAAACTCGTAGTAATTGGGAAACTGGTGAATGTACTCTTCATCATGAATGGACTGTATTTTGTGTTTTAGTTTTCGTTTTTGAGTAAATCAAATCCAAAGTTAGAATTTTTAGGTCAAAATTCAATTAAAAAAATCGATCGCTAGGGGTTAATAACAGCTGTTTAATGTTTTTTTTTAAATGTATTGAAGCAAACCCGGCTCAAAAGATGTGCTGCTGGAGGTAAAAAGATCTCCCTCAACCAGTCTCTCCAAATCCAGCCCACCACACAGTAACTGGGCAGAGGCATCCGCCACCAAGACCTTGACAATCCTCAACCCGGGCACCCCTGCTAAGTCACCAAACGTAGAGAGCTACTTGGGGTGACATATGGCAGAGGCGTTGTTTATCCAATGAATGGTTTCCATACCCGCCTCCCAAATTAAAAATCGACTAAAACTAAATCAGATCGAAAAAACAATGTTTTATTTCTGGTTCTCTATGTGATATAGATTAACCAGTTTCCCGTTTGTACTACAAATTTCCGGACACCGTATACAGTAATGATTGAGCCCCTATGGAGTTCTACAAATTATGTAAACACAAAAAACACAAACCAATTCCAGACATGTACAACAAAGAAACCCAAACCTTTTCCTGGAATAATAACATTTTATTGAACATTCACAGCATTCATTAACCATACGCACATAGATGTCAAAAACTAATTACCCACTGAAAATAGTCCCTGTGACAATTAATGGCTAAAAAAAGTACAGTCTTTTCCAAGGTGAAACAAAGAATGTTTAAGGACATCACATGCAACAAAATGATGTATTACCTCCTCACTGGTTATTTTATCAATCGTATCCTTTTCTGGTGTACCACACAGGAATAATATCCTGGTAAGATGGTCGATGTCTGTACAGATGCCAGTTAAGGTTAAGGCAAGCCTTGGTTTACTTGTCAATTATTGTCATTATGAAGCACAAGCTCAAGCACAGAAACATTCAGAGTGGCGGGGGTGGGTGGAAGCACAGATAAACATAAGCTTTGAATTTGTGGGAGTGACGTGGAAACTTCACCTTCAAAAACCAATTTAAGGCATACCGCTAATAGCTAGGTGTAAACCTCTCCCACTTTTTTTTAAAACAGTGCATATGTAAAGAGATGTAAAATCAGAGCTCTCAGCGGCAGGGCCGTATTAAAATAATTTATAAGTACATCATTTTTTCAATTCAATATTTTAGACAGGAGAAATAAAATTTAATTTGCAATAGAATAATGCAATTATAAATTATTGACGTGCTTTTTTAATAATCGTTATCACAACCTTCAGAAAAAGAAGAATAAATCAAGAATTATGATTATTAATTTTAGATTGCAGGTATTTTATTTAGGTTATAAAGTATTTTCTATAAACATTTTAGCTAATAAGTTAATCTGATAAGATATAAGATAACTCTATAAGTAAAGTTACTTTGTTAAGACACAAAACATTAAGCAATACATTTAAAAATTAAAAATAAAACAGCGCTATAAAATATAAGAGAATTAAAGTTTTAAGTATTAAATTTGGTTTTAAGAAGCAATGTTTCTGCCTGCACTATATTAAAATCTGACGATAAACAAAAAAAATGTAAGTCAAGTTATTTGAATTATAAGCACTCTTTGATCTGCAATACATAACAATTTTTTCTATGACAATGGTGGTGTTAGCGTGTATATTTAGCTGGTAAAAATTTACTCACAGATTCGGAGGATATTTTCTGCATGAATTCAGCACCGGGAGTTCCTAGCACCTCCATTATTAGATTCAGTTGATGGATATCTGATGCAACAATTAAGGCGGACCAAAGTGCGCTAGTGGAATTACCTACGCTTTAAAACTTAACTAGTGTGCAAAGAGGATGTATTTATAACACTACCATTGATATAGAATAGACGAGGTGAGCCTGACCTACCAAGCAATCTAATTGCTTTCCATTTGATTTCATGGCAACCTGTTTCTAAAATATACACTTGTTCAGAATCAAAATCTGAAACTGCGGTAGTCATCCTGATTGATGGGGTTATTTGTTATGGCACAGAGAGCAACTTTGTGTATTCTATATCAATATGTACTGCAAAAATAAACATGTTTTGAAGACAAAATATGGCAAAAATAAAAGTGCTGATGGATGAAATATCATATAGTATTGCCATACGATAAATAAAGATATATGTAATTACTGTGAGAGAATTGAATAATGGATTGTGGAATAATGAAAAAGAGTCAGTTGTGTAAAACATACAAGCTTTTGTACATGAGAATTGGAGTCATAAGTATAATAATTTTATGCCCACAAATTTCCATGTTGGTTTCCCAAAATACTTCAGACACTTGAAAAATTGCACTATGTAAATCAAATGCTGCTCTGCTCTTCCGGAGCGTAGTTTCTTTAATCAATTCTTATTTTAGCTATTGAATCTACCCTAGAAGGGCGGGCAAACGTACAACCGCAGCAATGTGACGTTCAGCATGCAAATGCAACAGAGCAGTCGCAGTAAAGAGGCGATGTATGTCTTAATATAGCATCCTAAACTGATCCTCATTGCTTGAAACATACAATACACAACATGAATTAGTAAAACGTTTTTTTATAAACACCGTTTTCCACTTGGCAAGCCAATAATCTCAACAGATAACATGCAGAGTATTAACTTGCGATTATTATATTTAGATCAGTCTTTTTGCTGATTTCATTGAAATATTAGTATAACAAAGGGTATGAAAGGAAACATTATTAGCAAACAAGAGGCATTCCTTAACACAATGAAAATAAATCATTTGTAGAATATTTTAAAAATTTTATCAAAAATATTGCTTAAACTTGAAATGTAGCTTTAAATGAAGCAATCAATTGATATTTACGTTCCTAAATATAAATCATAATCATAAGATTCATATTGAAATTATTACTTATTTACATAAAAATATAGGCTATAACAAATAAATATAATTAAACGTAAATAGAATAATGTACAAGTAAAATAAAGTACCTACAGGATAAAGTACATTCAAATACAAATTTATCTTTCGAAACTCTTGGAGGGCTTAACATGGGTAAAATTTATCTTTTGAAACTCTCGGAGGGCTTAACATAGTAAAAGTTATCTTTTGAAACTCTTGCAGGGATTAACATGGGTAAAATTTATAGATTTCGGGGAGTGGAGATTACTACAGAGGAAAATCAAAAGGAGTTTCACACATGTGAAGACTAAAAGTAACAAGATACTTAAAGATCACAAAATAAATAATATAGGAAAGTAATATAACATCCCAGTAATCATATCATTTCATAACAAAATAATGGATTTTTCCTAAATTTTCAACTGGTTTTCAAGAACAGTTCAACCTCCTTAAAAACAACCCACATTACCATACTATTGGCAGAGAAAACATTAAACATATCTAATATTCAGTTTGTTCCTGACAAAACATAGCCCTATCGGTACGTACTGTACATATGTGAATAAAAATATTTTCAGTATGAAGTATCCATTGGCCAGTTAGAAGGTGACAAAAGAACTCAGAATATTGCATTTTTGAACAGTTTCAAAGTGGGGAAATATACAAGCACAATTTATTATACACAATAAGATACATACATGACTTGCGGCACTTTTCCCGTAGGGGCCGGCAAGAAACTTGAATAAATAAAGATATTCTTGTTAAAGCCAACATATAGACAATCCATACTCGATAAACTGACATTTTCTTTTATTTTTGTCTTTAACTAACCCAGTAGAGGTAATACCCTAAGGTAAATGAACATACAAGATCGACACTGCAATTGCAGTGCTTCATACCATGCGTAGGTACCATAGACATATGAATATTAGTAGACCTGCCCTAAGTGATAAAAGCGTATTATTCCCCACTCCCCATACCGGTTCCATTGGAGCCGGCTGTGCTCGCGTATGGCCTCAAGTGAAATTTGAAAACGTGACGTCATCATTCTTGTGCGAACTATGGTCGAGGCATCATCGGTTCATTTTACGAAATAACACGGCAAAATGTTGACTTGTACTATGAAAACTTGTAAAAATAGATATGAAAAAGAGAATAAACCCAATTGTCGTATTACATTCCATATATAAGCATTATTTTACTTTATTTTAAGCTTATTCACATCGTATAATATGGATCAGTTGTAGAAACATATACTATCACATAGAGATACATCTGGACGCGAAACACAAAGCCGTTTGCGTAAGAATCAGGGATGTGCCTTCGCCTTTTGCGCTTTTATAAAATACATAATCGTGTCATTTGGAACGAATCTTTTTTCATCTGTTATATCTTGCTGGAACTCCGTCGTATTAATAAAGGATAATAAACCAATCATTTTTAAATTTATTCCACTTTAATGGCGTTATTATTAAACGAGTTTTGAATTTTACACAACTCATAAACAAAATCTTATAGGATAAATGGTTGGTTATCAATTGTGAAAAATTGGTATGTTTGGAAGTAAAATGTAGATACAGTGAGCATGTTTGGAATGAAAAATGTATGTGTCATTTTGCTGTCCGATGATATTTTTTATCTATTAAAATTAAAAATATTATATTTTTCTATCGCACGTCGCCACTGATCATATATTATCTTAGGATCATACTATCACACGTCGGAACGGACCACGTGTTAGGTACGCGCGTTGTTTCGTATGTACGGTACTGCTGGAACGAGAAGGAGTGCATATCACGTAATGCGCTAGGTTATACTGAGTGGCGATGTGTGATAGAAAAACATGTTTTTTGTTTTTAATTGAAAAAGTGTCATCGGACGGCAAAATGACGTCCAAATTTTTACTCCAAATACTCTTAGGAATCACTGGTAAAAGCTGTGTGTATATAATTTCATTTGTTTTTTTTTTGTTGTTTTCCTTTTCTATTATCTTCTTAAAAGTGAAATGTTATATATTTTCTTAAAGATTTCATTATTTTGTTATTAATAGGAACAGAGACAACCCTCCAACATTGCTCGAATGTAGCGATTCTCAAGTGTGCTCATCGTTGTTTACTGGGAAGTAAATTATGAAACATTTATAAAAGAGTCTTAACTAAATACGTAAACAAAATATTCGACTCTGAAAATAGAAGAAATTTACTTTGCCGAATTTGGACTTAGCAAATTTGTTCATAACGTGGCGAGTAATTTGTGCTCCCATGTAAAAATGTCTATACATTCAAAAGCAGATTTTACTTTTAGGAACTAAATGGTGATATTATAATGCGAGATGCCTATATACTGTCAGATTGATTTATTGACGAATCACAGTCAGCTTTCCCCTCTGCGTCCCACAACTGTTGGTTTGACCCCTCGCCTTTAAGTTCTCGTCTATTAATATTCGTATGTCTATGGTAGGTACAATTCTTCAACACTGCAAAATGCAGGATCCGCCCCCTAGGGGTTAACTAAGTCAAAACTACAAACATGAATTTACAGATTCAATTAAGTGCGCACCCCCCCCCCCTCCCCCCCACACTACTCCATGAACAGAAAGGGAAAAAATATTTTAAATGCAGTATTTAAAAGGATACGGTCTGTGCCAGGGAAGAGTGTCCTCCCAGTGATGAGTTCAGCCATGATGCATCCAACAGACCAGATGTCCACTGTTTGGTTGTAGTGCATCCAGTTGAGCATTATTTCAGGTGCTCGGTACCACCTGTAAGATGTTTTTTTCATTAAAAATAGAAAATTGAATAACATACATAGGTAACTTGCTGATTGCACATTTTCTACGGTAAAACAAAAGATAAAGATTTCTATGACACGACTCCTGTGATAAATCTATAGATAAATACAATTTTAAGAATAATACAACAAAAGCTCTGACAAATCATCCAAATATGCAAGTAAGCGATAATATTTTTAAGCATCGGTGCTAAACCATCTATATATTCAGAATGGTAAATTTTTCTTACAATCCAAAGCATATTAAAACTAGTGAGTAGGCACTTTTGGAAAATTCTTATAGTATTACTGATCATAATTTGCAAACCTTGTAGCTACGTAGCCCGTCATCTCATTTTCTGTTGGCCGGGCCAGACCAAAATCTAGGATTTTCAGTTCACAGTCTTCGTTGACGGCGATATTTGATGGTTTTAAATCCTAAAATGCATGAAAATATTAATTTAAAGATTATTAAGAACTGTTTTATCTCATTTATAGAATATATTACATAATAACAAACACTCTGTATTCCAGAATTATTGCTGCTTCAAAAAACAGATTTTCTGTTTTCATATCACTTATTTCTGACAGATCCCTGTTTTTCCCCCTTCACATAATTTGGGCCTCTTCAAGACCCACATTAATAAATGCCTTCCCACAGCCCCATCTTAAGCCACCCCACAACGCTGCCCAACCAGATGGCGATTAAGTTCCCCTTTATTTACTGTGCAGGCAGACAGTACAGCACTTGTGAGGTGTTACATTAAATTTAATTAAAAAACAAATCCCTTTTAACCTATTATTTCTAATAAATGACTGGAGAAAAAGAGGTTACAATGGAAACCTCCACAGCAGGACTATAGATAAGATCCGGACTTTATTTGTAACAGTGTGAGATTTTATCTTTTGTACGAAAATACACATTGAGATACTAACTTTTTTTTTTTTGAGGACACTGTATACTGAAAAGTTGTATCCAGGTGATAAAAGTAAAAAAATAAAAAGAAAGAATGATTATTATGTATACCCTATGAATAATTCCTGCAGAATGAATGTACTTCAGGCCACGTAAGATCTGGTAAACGAGAAACTGGACGTGATCGTCGGAGAGCCGCTGAGTCCGGACGATGTTGTTCAGATCCGCCCCCATGAGGTGGGTCACCAGGTACACTTGGTTGAAATCTGCCAGACCCTCGTCTGGGGTGAACACGTCCAGCAGTCCTGAGAATCAAAACATAACCTCAATCTATGATGCACTTGGAAGGTTTGCGTAACCAGATGATTGATTCAAAAGATGAAAATTAAAATGGATTATGTACCTCTGTCTCTGGAAAAAACATATGACAAAGCAAGTCATGGTTTAAAATTTATTTATTATATTATCATTAAAGCAAATAATTTATTGTAATGCTTACAAAATATGTCAAATTTATAAATTAAAGTGAAACTTCATTGTTTGTTTTCAGTCCCTTGAAGGCTGAATTTGAGAAATGTTTCAATTTATTCTACATGTAAAGTTTTCCCAGTTAAGAAGTTTTTTCCAGTTCCTTGGAAAACCTCATAAGAGAGTAGTTTCAATGTGTGTAGAAGATATCTAAAGAATTTAAAACAATAAGTATGAAATACTCAGCCACAAGACAAGGAATGTAACGAAATAAGATAACGTTTCTAAGCAAAAATACCAGGCAATGAAAACTTATAATGATAAAATTTCAGAAAAAATAGGTTGATTAATAATATTAATGGATTATAAAAATAAATCAGAGCATTAAATTGAAATAACACGTAAATAACTCATGAGATTAAACGGATTATGAGATTACCTCTTAAAATGAATTAATAAAAATTACATTAAAGATACTTAATTTAAAAATGAAAGATCCTGATCCCAATTTTACAATAATTTATAGATTAAGAGAGGCGATATACAAATCTAAGGCAGCGGGTTCAGCTCCCATTAAAGTGAAAAAGAAACCATCCGAGACAAGTTGTTTTAAAAAATACACATCTTACCAGTTATAACTGGCAAAATGATGATAAGATGATTTTGTGATAATGCAAAACAAAATTAATGTACGATTATCCTATCAGCACCTTCTTCTCTGATACCATAATATAATCCTAGATGATAAACATACTGGTAAAGGTAGGTGACAAAATTAATTTTAGGATTTCAAAGGTTATATGGAAAATCAATCTTCATAATAATCGGATAATAATATTGCTTATTATTACTCCAATATTGCCTTTTCTTAAGCCCGTCGCCCCACAGATTGGTAAGCAATTTATATAAACCAAATGCTGTAAGACCCTGCACAGAAAAGTTCCACACTGAACTGCGATGCAGGCCGTTACCTTACTACAGTAGAACTTCGTTAATTCGAAATCCACTGGTCATCAAAAATCAAATTTCGAATTAACAAATTCCCACATACGGCGAACTCAATTTTCTGCACAGGGTCTTGTAGCTTTCGGTTTATGTTGATTGCTTACCGACCCATGGGACAACGGGCTAAGTAGTATAGGTTACACGCAAATCTGTTATTTTGCAGGAACAATCTTTGATGTATTATCGTGAGCTATTTTTGGGTTCTAATGCCATGTTGAGTTACCTCCTTCTTTAACCAATGTTTCAAACAGCGTTAAAAAGTCAGAGGTGGTACTTTGGTATGTGCGTTTCTACACTTTTCTTCATTCATCAATATACAAAAGTACACTGAGAAAGTATTTGAGCTATCTTCTAGCACAAGAAGTTTTTTGATTTGAGCATTTTTATAAAAAAAAAAAAAACCAAAAAAATATATTTTTCGGCTATTTCAGGGTTCAAATTTTTTCGTCATTATTTGTTTTACTTTTAAATTTTTAAATAGTTTTAATTAGTTGGGTACTTTGATCTTCAGTAATAATTTATAAGAATTTGATAAAAAAAAAAATCAACTTCTGACTCGATTTACTCGAAAACGAAAGCTCAAATAAAAAAAAATTATACTACAAAATCGACTCCAAATGTGATGTAGATTCACCAGTTTCCCGCTTGTACTACGAGTTTCCGGACACCATGTATAACTCATCCTGTGCATTATCGACACATGCAAGAAGCCTTGAAGGAAAGTGAATTTTGCACCATTTTAACCATGCGTAATCCAATGCGTCTGGAATGGATTCGTTTAGTAATACTAATTTACAATGTTAGCTCTACAACATTCACACATTGGCAATCGTGTGCGGTGAATTTAAACAGTTTTGTGAGATTTTCAGCAATGAATTGCATGTCCTTTACTCTCGAGATAATTTTGCGAACACTGACAGAGCAAAGTTATTTATTTAATTTATTTACAAATATAAATGAAGAATGAATTGCAGTACCCCCCGTTAATTAATTTGCTACTCCGATATTGTACACTACGTACATCTCAAAAGTGAAATGCAATATCAATATCAGTCACGGGTTACAGTATAGAAACAGTGGCTAAAGGAGGTAGCGAAACATGGCATAATACCCCAAAAATAATACTTTTGTCCATGAAAACCTCAAATCATAACCAATCTTTGAAGTAGTATTTCCTTAGCTTTGTCATAAAATATCCTATTTAGAACCAATATTCAATCGCCATTTTGCCCAGAAAATAATAGATTTAATTGACCTTCAAAACAGTGCATGGAATGGCATTGCAACTTTCATATTTATTAATATAATACATCAGAAGTATGTGCCGGTAAGGCTTTAAGTGATAGACGGCCTACTTTTATGTCAATGTTATTATATTATTACAGCATCGCATATTCTTAAGCATGAAGCTGAATTTTTCACACAATTATGAAAAGAAAAAGTTATGTTTGCTTCTTTAATTTGCAGATAACCCTTCTTTACATAAGTTCGATAAATGTATAGTTATAAGCCACTAGTTATAAGTTATAAGTCTCTATCTATGAAACTTAGTTATAAGCCAAAAGTAATTAGTTATAAGTCTAAGTGATCAATGCATAAATTAAGTTGTTAAGCGCCCTTGAGGTGATTTTCGCACAAAAACGGCGCTATATAAATAATCCAATCATTATTATTATTATTATTATAGGTTCTTGAAATAATAAAACACAAGTCCACGCATTTGACGCAGAGTCAGGAGGTTAGGGTTCAATTTTCAGGCAGTGCAAACCTAATATTTATTTTAAAGAGGTAATATGTCATTAGGTAGTTGTATTTTTGTGTTGATTGACTAGTTAGATAAACCATACAAAAATGGAAATAATTTGATAAATAAATAAATCTTGATATTGTACAGAAGTTAGCATTGTTATACAATGTAAACAAATTAATGATAAACCCGTGGTACCTACTTTTACGGTAATGCTACATTGTGATAGTAAAAACAAAAACGTAAATTTATAAACATTTATGTGATATTAAGTAATCAAATGTGTACTTTATCACCGAGATAAAAGTGTTTAATTGGTGTTAAGAATGCCAGATAAAATAAAAGCTAGGAATGCAAGCCCGATGACCTCTGTGTAGGTCTACGTATTTGACTTGATTCGGGTGGTTGTCGGTTTGATTCCAGGCGCAGTGCAAAAGAGATGAATTGATTTTGATTTAAATATTAACTCCCCAAAGTCATATGTCACAATAGGGTATTTATTGTAGTATAACTGTTTTATTTCATTGTTAAAAAAATTTAAGAAAAAAATGATAGCATTTTTATCTTATATTTATGTTAACTAAAAAACGATTTATAATGGTGCCATTTCGGATTTGCCGTCAAAACAACATGTTTTAGTTTGTGAATAGGCATTGTTGACGTCCCAAGCGCCAACGTTGGTGTCAAACATCTTACCAGTCAGTAGGGTTTTTTTATGTCATAATGATGTTGTAGCCAGTTTCAGCCTTTTAGGAATGTGTGGTTTAAAATTATTTTTAAAATGAATAATTATGAATGAATGTGCGTTTAAAATTACACATTCTTAAAAAGATTAATTAATTTTAAATATTCCGTGTATTTTTAACGGTATGCAGTTTGTGAAAATAAATCCATAGTTCTGCCAACTCAGAACAGGCTTAGAGTCCAATGAGGTGGTTTATACCAACAACAAAAAAGCATTTGTATACTTGGTTAATACATAAAAAATTTAAATGATGTGTAGAGGTACTCATTAAGGGAAAGAAAGAGTGAACCTCGGTCTTGATGATAACCTTGTTATAGGGTTTAGAAAACACAAAAGCAGGTAAATTGTTCCACAGCCAAACTGTTTAAAGATTGTAAAAGACCCATTCTTATCCCTTTACAACTGGTTTCATATGAGCGTGAGTTTGTCTTTAAAGAAATCCCGACAGAAAATAAATCTGTTTTTGGGAACGGAACCAGTGTCACAAATTATTATAAGCAATAATTAGTCGCCTGAAATATGAATACAAATTGAAAATATCTCTGAGTAAAAATAAATGCCGCCAACGGGAATTGAACCCATGTCTTCGGGTGTCCGGTAAGGTGCTCTGAAACCATTGGTTTCAGAGAAACAAACAACCGTGGGTTGTTTACAATTTTGGCATTTATTTTTTCTCGGAAGATTTTTTCAATTTGTATTGATTTTTCAGGCGACTAATTATTGCTTATAATTATTTGTTATCCTTTATGCTATGCATAAAACCTTGTCTTATAAACATTAGTTTATCATTAAAAAAAATAGGAACCAGTGTCGATGAAGCTTGCGGGAGCTGCTAATGTATGGTACCTTCATGCGCACATGTTTCAACCAGTAAGTCGCCAGGCCATAGGATCATAGCCAAGAGCTTTAGTAGTGCGGCCCATTAAAATTTGGAAATGTTTTGCCAGTTGTAAAGGGTTATACGTAAAATATCTGTTCTTCAGAGGGGCTTCCATTAGATACCGGTAGAACAAACACTACATATTATGTTCTAAAACAGCAATGACTCCATCAAGATAATGGATATTATCAAATGGATTGCCCAGTTTTGCACAGAACCTTAAAGAGGTCGTTTTAAAGCTGTTGTGATGACATTGAAAGATTAAAAGCCCACCGATAACATTCTCATGGTTCATGTGCTTCAGCATCCTCAGCTCTCGATAGGTTCTCTTGGCGTGGACTGCGGATTGGAAAGGTCTCGCCAACTTCTTGATGGCCACCTTCACATTGTACATCTTGTCCAGGGACGAGCTACAACAAGAAACAAAAACACAAATTATAATTGACTGAGCGACTAAGCGTAAAGAAGTTCTGTTTTAATTAGTTTCTTTTTTCAAATGTGAAATTGTCTTGTTCATTTGAATTTTCTTATTCGCATTTTTCAAATATTATGGTATAGGTAACAAAGCGAGAGCTGACTTCAATAAACAAGCTTAGCATTGAATGCATCGATATATGCTTTCACTGGTGACAAACAATCCTTTGTCTTGTTTACGCCTACTAATTGTCACCAGGGGAAGAGGGACACCAAACAAATGTATATTATGATTTTATTGCAAATGTATATTATTTACAAATGTATATTATGATTGATTTCCATAAATCCGTCATTCATTCTATTCAAATATTTCTTTTTTTTCTTTTTTTTATACCGTAATTGTTACATTATCTAGCGATTCTGTTCATTCAATTTTGCTATTGACTTGCCTACCAATGGACAATGGACAATATCAGCGGGAACACAACAAGTCAATCGGTTTAATTGTTGGCAGATGAATCATCTAGATGCGTTTAAGATTGACGATTGATTTTATTCATTAATTTCATTCATTTAACATATATATCCAGCTAACAATAAAAACACCCTAATATAAAAGAACTTCCTTCTTCTTCTGGCGTTAGTAAGATTAGATTGTTAATATTAATTTTAGTTGTAAGTTGCTAAATATGTAAATACTCGTATATATGTCGTTAAGATAGTAGTTATAGGCCTTAGTCGTAAGTCACTAGATATAAGTCTTAGAGATAAGTCAGTAGTTGTAGTATTAACTATTTAAGAAATATATTTGTACAGCGCCCTTGAGGTGATTTCTCACGAAAACGGCGCTATATAAATTAGGCAAATATCATTATTATTAAAATAATATTGTTAGGAAGCTCACAGCATGTCCTATTCATATCGATTCCAGTTCGATCGGGTGCATGATATTGCGAGTGAAATAATCTCAGTTTTCATTATTTTAAGTTCGCATTGTTATTAATACATTTATTTCTGCTACAATTTGTTTATTTTACTTTTCATCTCATTGGACTATGTATACAACTAATAAATATAGGGTGTAGACAATAGCTGGTAATGATAATACATGCAATATCAATAACCATTTCTATGAACCTAATGCCTAACATAATTTCCCTGCATAATTATGCGCTATGTCCTTTATCTCGTTTACACCTACTTATTGTGACTAACGGAAAAGGGACAGCAAGTTTATATATTAACTGTGTAATATTCTATGAGCGCATACCTTGACATTGTTTATTACGCATCTGAATTCAGTCATCGAGGTTTATTCATTCAGATAAATTTATTTTAACAACATACATTTTAATAGCATACTAAAATAACTTTTATATCAACACGTTTAGGCTTCAAAATCTCTATTGTGAAATAATCATTAAAACGAGATAATACCCTAAAATAAAGCCAGAATATTAGTGACGTAAGTGAAGCAGCCGTGCACAAATACAGGGTGTCCGGAAACTCGTAGTACAAGCCGGAAACTGGTGAATCTACATCACATTTGGAGTCGATTTTGTAGTATATATTTTTTTTATTTGAGCTTTCGTTATCGAGTAAATCGAGTTTGAAGTTGATTTTTTTTTTTTTTTTTTTTTTTTAAATCAAATTCTTATAAATTATTACTGAAGATCAAAGTTCCCAACTAATTAAAACTATTTGAAAGTAAAACAAATGAAGAAACTAGGATTTGAAGCATTATTTTGAAATCACCCTTCATTTAACCCGGTGTAATCATAAAATATTTCTGCTCTGCAGGGTTAAAACATCTGTTATTCAACCCTAAACACCAGAAAAAACTTTAACCCTAAAATAGCCGAAAAATATTTTTTTTGGTTTTTTTTTTTTTTGAAAATGCTCAAATCAAAAAACTTTATATTTTTTTGGGTTCCCCATGTGGTGTAGATTCTCCAGTTTCCCGCTTGTACTACGAGTTTCCGGACACCGTGTATATGTGAGGCGCGGCCCTGGTGTATTGGGTTGAATGCTGCGGTTAAATTTGCCCTATCAAATCTCTAAAATAAAGTTGGAATCATAAGGACATAAGTAATAAAGTTATGTAAAAACAATATTCGGCGCGCGGCCCGGCGTAATGGACCGACCTACGGTTGACTTTGTCCAAGCAGGTCTAGAACATCAATCTTACAGTGGGTTTTAATTTAATTATTTCTGATGAACGAATTATTAAAATCTAAAATGTTTCTAGAGGGATCCCTCAAGATGTTACTAATTCCTCACCTAGAAAAATAAAATCTGTTGCTTACCGCTAATTTAATAGTTAAAAACCGTTTTATAAATTTTTTAAACCGTTTTACATAATATATTTTAATGGTAAGTTCCTGTTTGTATTAATCTTAAAATATAAATAACTTACATCCGTAGGGATCCCTTTAGAAACATTTTAGAATTTAGTAATACATTCATCAGAAATAATTAAAAATGTTGTGCGAACCCCAGTTTTCTTAGTCTTATGTCGCCTTAATTGTTTTTTTTTTTTAAATAAAAGTCTAAAACGAAACACTCTATATGTATGTTATGCATCTGTGCGAGTACTGTGATGAAGCCAACTTAGGTTGAGAGACCTATACCTACCTGGCTAAAGAAAGTTTGAAAAAAGAATTGCCATTGAAATAATGACGTTGAAGCAGTAAGGGACTGGCAGGAGTTTCAAGAGTTATAGCGCCATTGATTTATGTATTTACATTTTAACCCCTGAGGTCTTTTGATATTTTGTTGTCAAATTACTTTAACTTCTCAAGTGTCAAAAGTACCCATTGGATATGAAAATTTTATATACCCATTGGATATGAAAAAACGTCCAGCGGCAACTGAGCCGGGCGGCAACTGAGCCGGGCGGCAACTGAGCCGGGCGGCAACTGAGCCGGGCGGCAACTGAGCCGGGCGGCCGCTCCGCCACGTCCGCGCCCGTCGCCGGCCTTTGACTCTGCACAGGGCCACGGGTAAGTTCCCGCCTTAGCCTCAGCGCGCTCGCATCATCTGCCGTCAAGATCCATAGCATCATCTGGAGTATTTGGAAGACCCATGGTCTTCACCAGTGCCGAACATCACCCACAAGTCCGGACTCCACCCGCAATGACGTAGAGCCTCCGACTTCATAGCTACAACAACTCCACCACCGTTCATCTCCGCTTCATATGGTGTTGACCATCAGCCTGGAGAATTCGCCGTCGACTACATCAACCGACGCGGTGTCGTTCTTCCGCCTGAGGAATTCGCCACCGATCATGGCCACCAACTGCGTTGAGCATCGGTTCGGAGTCTTCACTATATGGCCTCACTGACTTCAATAGACACCGTGATTCTACACAACATCTTTCATTTGTCTCACCTTACCATCCCCATATATTATTAGGGGCTATTTCTCAAAGTTTGATTAGGGATCCGTCAAGCAATCATGTCATCTACTAAAATTTTACATACGCATTGACATTTCATATGCACTATCCAGCACCATAGAGCTGTACAATTAGAGGCCCTATTGCATACTAATTTCTCGTTCAAACAAGTTCCACTATTAGAATGCGATAATCGATGCGGGTAGACGGGATTTTGTAGTTTCCAGTCATTCGGCATTAGAGCGTTGCAGGCCAAATCGAACGTTCAAAAATGGAACCTATTTTATCGCTTCATGTCTCATCTAAATATGACGTCAATATCCAACATGTGATAGGTCATTAAAAATGAAGAAATACTAATTGTCAGTCATTAATTATCCATTGATTAGAACATTATTGATCATAAAAGTTTTGACAATGTTGCGCACAAATTTGAAAGATATTTTATTTGATTTCTGGGAACATTATAATATTATGTTTGTATTATGGAGATAATCGATCTTTGAGACAATTTACACCTAATAACTACCAAAAGAAAGTAATAACCTCAGAAAAATATGACTATGAAATACCTAATGTTAAATCTTAATTAACACATCCAATGTCTTCTTAAAATTTGTATTATTTTGTGTTCAAATCTAATGTTTAAAAACAAACTGGGCCACTCAATGCATAATGAATAATATTCATCAACCTGTATGCACTAAGCTCTGTGCACCAAAATTGATAATAGTTTTAAATAAAATAATGTCTTAAATCCTGTGCCTGTCAGAAGATTAGTATTATTGGATTTTGAAATGCACATCTAAGCGCCCTTGAGGTGATTTATCAGAAAACAGTTAATTAAGGTTGAAATTATATATTATAAATTTACTTTAGCAAGACAATTTAACCCTGACTACTTCTACCATCTTCTTGCAGTTCATGACTAACACTTTTCACTATTCATTCTGTATAGTGTCCAAAATTGATAACGTAATGTATGCATAAAATGTTGTTAATTTAAATATGTATACAATAAAATGTTAAGCCGTATTACTAGTGTATGTTTCTGGGGGTTGGCCAAAATCATAAATATCAGGGAAAGTTAAGACTAATGCATAATATATATGTGTTTCATACTACATCTTTAAGTTGAGGAAATCTACAGCAAACTAATTACGTATAATTAAAGCTGCTTAGATTGCATAACTTTGGGCGTAGCTCAGACGGTACAAAGCTGCCAATAGACTGATAAATGCTCAAGATAACTATAATGTTGATTTTGTTCAATTTGGTGCCACAGACTAGAAAGTTCTTATTCGCTAACATTATCCATGTTATGTCCACCTATGTATATGGAAAGTCAGAGCCCATGCTGCCATTAAAATTTATTTTACTTTATTATTTATTTTAATGGCAGCATAAAAATTACAATACAAATGTACCAGTCCAGCCAGGAGCACTGCTGTCACGGTGTGACTGGTAAGCCAGGAGGACATGCTCAGAGAATGGGAAGGATATTAGGACAGAGGTATTGATGGATGAATTTTAAAGCATAGTGAACCGTCTTGTTTCTTGCTGAATCGGTTAGGCAGCGGACTGCAAATAATGCGTACAAGTCTGAGAAAGGTTTGGGTTAAGATTACATTTAGATAGGATTCAAAATATTTTCGATGTAGAAGTTGGCATTTGGTAACAAACAAGCGTTTGCACGAGCACAATGTCAGTTTCGACATAGTGATTATGCACAATACTTGGTTTATACTATACGCATTTGATTTAGTTACTAATAAGATATATAGCATATTCGTGCAGTGCCCTTAAGATAATTTTTCACAAAAATGGTGCCATACAAATCATCTTACTATTGATCCCATTGATATGCCTCTTCTAAAGTACTATCTGCAAATCTGTCTCTTGGGAGGAGCAAACATAGAAATTACTTCATACATTATCTTCAAAATGGAAGAGTAACCTGAATGTGTTAAAGGAGGAAGCTAGCATTAATGATAATAATAATATTTTATTCCAGAATGTGGGGAGGTTAGTGCAATCCCACACGTCCCATATAGATATAGTATTCATCAATTTAATAACTTTCCAATCAAAATATGAAGTAACGGATTAGTAAACGTTATCATCACTGAGTGCGGAAAATGTATAATTATTTTGGTTTTGTTATTGCAACACTGTTTCAGTATCTAAAATCTAAGCATTTTAATGTAAGAATCAATAACAATTTTTATTTGTCTAGGAATTGACATTGTTTAGGTACATCTAATTACACTTGATAAAAATGTCGATTAAGAAGCTGACTTTCACAACATGTAGAAAACAAACAAGAATCAATAACAAAAAAAAATAGAAAACATATTTTGCTAAATTTACGATAATACTGAAACATACACAGATTATTACTACTCTATAATATTGATGCAATTATAACCCGTTTGCCCACTCAATATCAACCAAAAGATATGCTAATCCCACACATTTTAACAAACTTAACAAACCCATATTGATAAGTTCCTAAAAGTTGTTTTTTTACGTTCAGACGCACTAAAAGTACAAAAATTTTAACAAAATAACATCACTACCCACGGAAAATTATATTTAAAGAAATAAAACACACAGGTAATTATTTTCAAGGATACAATAATAGGAAACGATGCGAAGAAAGAAAACATAGAAATATTTTTCCATTGAACAATATTAGATAGGTAGACAATGGCAGGAATTTTATTATGAACACAAATTTTAAGAAAAAAAGACAGAAATAGCTCACCAAACTTGTCCATAAGCCCCTGAACCAACTGGAGTTAGCAATGAATACCGCTCCGGTACCTCCCATTCTGTTTTGTTTATTTCAATCTTATGGAAATTCGGCATTATGAACTTCGGTGTAATCTCAAATTAAACAGAAATGCGTTTCCAATAACATTGATAAATATAAAAGCGATAATTTCACACTGCACGAATAACGTTACACCTGAAAATTTGACATATACAAGACCATAGAAATTAGATACCATAGAGTAAAAAATATTTTAATAATGAAATTCTACGTGGAAGTAAATTCCTTCCCAAAAATAAATTACCAAGGTCATCCCCGGCGTTGAACGGGAAAGGTATTTTTTTTAATTGTGAAATATCGTCACATTTCACATTAGCATTCATATAATTATTAAATTGCGTCAGTAAATTCAGTTATCACAAGCTTTACGATTTATTTAATAATAATAATAAAAAATGGCAAAAATTAGCTGAGGATATTATTATTAATTCTGAGAAAAAAATGACTAAAAAATAAATCAAAACACAATGGCCGAGCGGTTGGAGGCGTTAAGCGGTGAGACAAAGATCGGGTTCGATTCCCAGTTGCGATCGTTACCATTTTATATTATGTTTCATTTAGATCTATTAGTATTATTATCTTCTTCACCGATTAAAAAATATGATTTACTTACCATTTTCTCTGAAATCAGTTTTCGAATATCGTTTGGAAATTTAATAAAGGCTTCTTCTTGCATCAAGAAATAGTAATGTAAATATCTACAGTAGGACAATTTTTTTGTAACGAGGTTGTTATCGTTCGAATTGCTTTAAATGGAAACACCAAGATGGTTGAAAATTACTAAAGCAGTACGGCGCAGTACGGTATAGATGCAATGTTACTAGTGTATTCAGCGTTCATAAATTAATGGTAGGTACTTTCCAAAAGAAATGATTCCGCATAAATATTCAAACTTGTTAAAAAAACTACTTAACCAAATTCCTTCGACCAGTCTGGTAATGATAAAATTTACAATACAATAAATTTTAGAATGTTTTTTAAATGCTTCATTCTCCCAAAAAAATTGTTGCTTTTAAAATTTTTCTATGGTTTAAAATCTTGTAAAAAAAAGGGCTTTTTAGGTTTGGTTAAAGCCAACTATTATTTTTAGAAGTATGAAAAATTGAAAATCCTGGAAGGAGCAAAATTGTTTATGCCTGCTAAAAGTTCCCGCAATTATTTAAATTTTATTGTATACCTGTCTTGGTCATGACTAACCATACCGTCGTTTCGCAGGGGTAAGCAGATGATGGACCGCCACACAATTTTCTGTAAGAACACTCATTGCTTGATTCTATTTGTACACAGTGATGTCTACAAACAGAAAGATTTGGGAGGCGGGTATGGGTACTGCCGCCCAAGGAACCACTATTGGATAACCAACAACCAACATCCCTGCCATAGGTCACCCCAAGTGGTTCACTACGTTTGGTGACTTAGCAGGGATGCCCGGCTTCACGGGGTGAGGTTTGTCTAGGTCTTATCTGCGGATGCGTTTACGCACCTACTGCGTGGTGGGCCAGATCGGGAGAGACTGATTGAGGGTGGCCTTTTGACCTCTCCAGCCGAACTCTCTCGACCCATATCCTTGCTCCGCAGTGAGAAGAATAGATTTATACGTCTGTCTCTCCTGGACACATCGACACCCAGGTTCCTACCCACCCCTCATACATTTTTCCTTTAAAGAACTTCCACTCCTTCCTTTCCCTGATAGACCGCCTGACAGTATCCCCAAATATGACAGCCTCTGAGGGATTTTTTTTCCCTCAGGGCCTCCAGTGTGGAGCTTACGTAAATAAATATTAATCTACAATAACTTGCACATGGGGGGAGGTGGATAATAAAAATCAATAATACAAAAAAAATAATATAGTACAGGTTTTATTGTAAACACTAAATAAATACAATTTTACACAGGATTCTCCTGATCCTTGTTGGAGTAGTTTAGATGGGAGAGTGTTTGAAGCCTCTGTCAGAATAGTCACTGGGCTTGGATCTTTCAGACAACTTGGGGTAGCCTGGGTCTCCTGGCAGGACTTGGCTCCTGGAGTAGGTGAGTCTCCACCCGCTAGTTCTTGTCCAATCCTGTTGATAATAGAAATGCATGTTTTAATTTGTTCAAAATTGCATTAGAAACAAGGTTGGAAAAGCATCAATACACAATGACCCTACAGAAACTGCACCACTTTTGAGAACATAGTTGGTGAGTAAATCAATGGTCTATAATGAACACCAACGCAAATTAGTAATTAATTTGTACAAGAAAAAAAATATGACCAAAGCAAGTAATGAACCGCTTTTAGTTAGTAAAGGTGTATATGTAGTACTTTATTTGGGATATAACCCTAAATATTTTGTTTCGATTCACAATACAAATATAATATAATTAAATCATTCAAAATTATAACATCTTTGGCCCATTGTTTCACGGACTTCTTTATTCTTCACTAACTGTGTCTCTGTAGGGCTCATGTTGCGGTAATAGTAAAACATAGAAATTATTTTTTCTGATTATCTCTAGGGAAATTTTTTTCAATGGCTCTAATATAAAATTATCTTTAAGTTAGTAAAAGTAATTATCAGTTCAATAATAAGTTAAAACCATTTTGCTCAGAACTATGATGCTTAATAATAATAATGCTTCTTGTAGCCGCATAATAAAATAAAATATATTATGATAAAACTATACTAACAGACCGAACGATTAGTCATAATAGACCCGATATAGTTTTACATGACAAAATTAAAAAAATAAATTATATCATTGATGTCGCTATTCCAAATTCCTGTAATATTCAAAAATCTGTTATTGAAAAAATAAGAAAATACACAAATTTAGGAAATGAGATAAAAAGAATTTGGCATTCTCAGACTATAAAAATATTACCATTCGTTATTTCGGCTACTGGCATTATACTTAGCTCTCTCATTAAAAATTTAGGCGTATTAGATCTATCAAAAAATTTATATATAAAGATGCAAAAGTCGGTCATTTTGAATACATGTAGGATAACGAAAGATTTTTTGAATATTTATGTTGAGGGATCAGTAGGATTTATAGGCCCTGTTAGGAGTTCTACCGACCCGAACCCTCTGATATGAAAATATCTGGAGTAGGTGAATTATTTTCCCATTTGATCTCTGGTGAGTTGACGTGTTGTTCTTGTATTTATTTTGCTTATATAATGCACTTGCATAATGTTGATTGACTAGAAGATCATTTGTGGAAAAGTGTGTGGAAGGGTTTAGTTTTTCCTATGGGGAAGATTTAACCCGGACATAAAATCGGAAATATAATTTACAGCACATTATCTAAAAATTGTTCTATACTAAAAACTAAAACGTTTCATGTTACTCAAATAATTTCTTAAATTTTTAAACTCTTGGAGACTTCACATTTCCACTGTATTTCGGTAGTCAGTTATGGCTTATATCTGAGATATATATTAATACTTACATTTGCATTGTACTTCATGTAGTATGTTGCGGCGAGCACAAATCCTGCAAGCAAACCAGCTTTTCCTAGACCAAAGCGCCAATAAAGGGCTTGTGTCTCACCCTGAAAAATAAAATAAAACAATTATTTTCATTACTGGAACGAAACAACTTTTCTATGGTAGCAAACAATATTTGTTTGCAGTCTTTAAAAATGTTAATAGGACAAGATTTTGTAACGCATAGCGCACAATGATGGCCAGATGACTACTTACTTTAAACCACTGAGTTAGCTGGCAATAGACGAATTCGAGATTCCTATACTATATCTAAAACCGATTGAATATTGGTGACATATTTTAAATATCATTTTTGCTTATATTTTGAGGAATTGAGGAAGAAAAATAACATTCAGTACTTCAAAATCTGTCAACAATGGAATACCATTTATTATGTAACTTTTATAACTATACACTAACCAAGAAAGGGGTAACTGCTTTTTGAAATTGATCCAAAGGCCAGCGATAGAACTGACGAATAGGATTGTAACGCTTTTTCCAATACTCAGGAACATGGACAGGTTCATTCGGTGAAAGAATTTGATCTTTTAACCATTTCTTACGCCAAGCTCGTTCTTCATCTGTCATACCAATCAAACGTTCTCGTTCGTTGGTAAGTCTAGTTTGAAGCATCATGGGCTTAACCCCACCCGTGTGGGATTGCTTCGGATGATGTTTATCCGCCATGTTCGAGGCTTTTATAACTATAAGTTAAAATATTTAACAGACTTGAATCAACTCAATTTTGTGAGAAACGAGAAGACGGAAGAAATCGAAATAGACAGATAGACCATAGAATATTTGTTTTACCACCATAGAAAATCTACTAAAAGAGCTCACCACGACTTTAAACTTGTCTTGAAACTTGAAAGCAAATTGAAAAGTGTGAAATTTTTTTTCATTAGTTGATCAAGTTTTTTGAAGAAAATTGAAAAATTTCATTTTTTTTTCAAGAAGGTTGATCAAGTTTTTAGTTAGAAATCTTGTCGTTTAATAAAAGTTGTTCAATACAAATTGAAACGTCTAAACCCGCTAAAAATGCCCCGAAGCAAATCAATGTCAATAAATTGACAGTGTGCTTAGACTGATTAGCCATTGTCAATGTGTATTGAAATGCGATTGATGCGCTATTGACCTATTTTTTATTACGCTATTTTCGCCCCGGTTTCTTTAAGGATATCGACAGAAACAGTAGAATGTAGAAGAGAAAACAGTAGATGTTGCAAATACAACAACAATTTTTCGTAACTCTGGACAATCACGCTATAATGCTTATAAGTTTAAAAATCTCATTCCGCGATAAAACTGACGGGCTCGACCGATCGAAACACAGCAAAACGATCTATCCGCTGCGGTAATGGCTCTTGTCAATGCGCTTAGTCAAAATATCTTTACCCTCGTCAATAGTAAGTCCCAATTGTCAATTGCATTTATAATTGGTTTAATGTTTGTTTGTGTCCTAAATAAATACATTTACAAACCCATATTATAATAGGTCTCCTGTGTTAACCTATAAAAAAATAACATAAAATATGGAATAATGGTGAGGCTGGGTAAGAATTAAAAAGGTATTAAATACATTTCACCGTGTGTGGACTTATTTATAATTGAAAAAGTATATTGTCTATATTAATATTTTGAAAATATGTTTATGGTTTCTTACCTAACCAGAATTGTCAAAAATGTCAGGAGCACTCAAAAGGGTTCGTTTTTCTGTCAGTAATAATTTATACCATTACCAGTGTACTTTTGATGTATAATTTTATTATTTTTTCCAGGTGACAGGCCTCACGGGGTTGGCCGTAGCCGTAAACCCTCACCATCAACTAGGTGCTCTTTACAGTAAAATACTTCGTGTGGTGAGCAAGATGCCAGAGACAGCAGCATACAGAAAATATACAGAACAAGTCGTATTGGAGAGGTCCAATATTTTAAAAGCAGTTAGTATATTTAGATGGAATATTATAGTAGTTAACAAAATTAAGAATTGGTTTTTAAGTCACAATCGTTATTTTTTTGTGTAATTATTAAATTATTCAAGACTCGAAAGCTGCAGAAATCGAAGAAAGAACACCGGGTAAATACAGGAAATAGGGACACCCTTAATGCGCACATTTTATTTTAAAAACAATATGCATAAGTCGGATAATAATGAGAAATAAGTATTTCAGTGTCCGGAAAAGGAAAATAATGCATTATATTAGCTATTTCGTTAACTAACTGATAATTTGACTTTTCTTCACACCATGTTTTAACATAATAATATAAAATTGCAAATTGAGAACATGAATGTTTGATGATCCTTAGTTAAATATACAGAAAAGTGGAACACGCACATTTTATGTTAAAAACAATTTGTATCAGTTAGATAACACTGAGAAACAACTATTTCAGTAACCGAAAATGGAAAATAATGCAATAGCTATTTCGTTAAAAAAAAACAAACATAATTTGACGTCTTTCCTTCAAAATAAGAGAAAAAAAACTAACCTTAAATTTCAATCGTAAACAATGTCCGTTGAGTGAAAAATCGATTTTAATTTGAACGAAATAATTAATTAAAATAAATCATTTTCGGAAACCGAAATGCTAATATTAATATAAATCTTATCTAACTGATACAAAATGCTTTTTATTCAAAAGTGCATTTTAACCATGTCCCACTTTACTGTATATTTACCCAGTGTTTATAGTGCTTACATTTGTTTGTATTATGTTCAAACGTCCCCGTCCTTGTGAGTGATGTGCTATAATAACCAAGTGTTTCGAGCAGCCCATACTTTATTAAATGGGACAACTGTTTCTATTTGCTTGCAATCTCATGATCCAGCCCCATGCGCTATCCCGACTATTACATTGTCCTCATATTGTGAAAAAAAAACAACTAATGACTGGTATTTTTCAGAATGCTAAGATAGCCGACATAGAAAATCAAATTGGCTGCGGTCAGGTGGAGGAACTCATGGTGCAGGCCACCAACGAGCTGAACCTGGCCAGGAAGATGCTGGTCTGGAAGCCCTGGGAGCCCCTGGAGGTTGTGCCCCCCAAGGGACAGTGGGACTGGCCCCCGACTCATTAACAACTTGCCACCTGCCTGCGAGTCATGGATTAATACAGAATCAGTACTGCTTGAATAAAATTGCACTATTTTGGAGCTGGAGCCATTACTTGTCGTATCTCTTAAAGTATTTATTGTTCAGAAGTGAAAAAAACTACTGTAAACTTTAAACCTATTGCATTCATGGTACCAAAATGCATATTTATTATATTATGCCTTACTCTTTCTTTATCAATTCATTCATAATAAATATTTGTTCTCCTTGTTTTATATTAGATGTTAATAAAAAAAGTTGTAAATAATACACCGGTATTTACTCATTAATTTATTTAAATTTTCAATAACTATTATAATATATAGAAACTATATAACTTAAACACAACTCTAAAATTCTGGTGTTTGCTTATTTCATCCACAAATACATAACCAACCTCGGATAAATCTTAAAACACAATAATAGTATCACATACATCTGTCAGTTGCGGAATGGCTTTCATGACATATTGACACAGAATACATAAGATGGAACTTTTCCTTCATTATTAAATGTATCAATCCAACCAAGTGGGGCTCACTGCTTTATATTTTGAAGAAAGTAGTGCAAAAACCTCAGAAACACTTTTGCGGAAGCCTTGTCTGAAAATCTATGTATAAGCATTGTATTTATTTTGTGACTCGTCATTAAATTAAACATAATGTAAGTATATAATATGTAATGCAACACATATCATTGTGGGTAATTGAGTTCTCCTTCATTAATTAGATGGGGAAAGTGGAAACAAACACGGAATGACACAATGATGGAATTATAAAATCCTTCTGACCTCGGAAATTAAACCTCAACAATTTCCAGTGCTGCGGAGAGCTCGTCCATATAAGAATTATTTTTACTTGCAATGTTGTTGCTCAGATGAAAGCATTTACCTTTATTTTTATTTTTCTCCGAAATGAAAACTACAAAATATATTTTAATCATCAAAATATATATTGCTCTCCATTCTTAACCCGAGGTTCTTACAAAGGAACAGTCATTCTAATAAATATCTATTACCTCAAGTGTTTCTACAGTGACAGGAATAAAGTTGGAAAACTGGCTTTCATATATTAACACACTTAAAGCGGGCGAAAATAGGGTCCCATTCCAGAAAAAGTATTTTGCTTTGTACCAATATATATTAAAGCCTCCTTTGCAACACAACTCCATAAACTGAAGTTAAAGTCAGTTTTGGGTAATGTTTTATGTGTAAAAAATGTACATACATTATTACATTAAAAAAAAATGGTTTTCACTTTCGCACAAATCATTACAAAAAAAGAACGATTTCCTCATCTCCAGTGCCGTAAGTGCAAGGATTTATTACCCATACTACAGGCTTAGTACAGTTTAATTTTTATTAAATATTCTTCCACACAAAAGACAAGAAAAATATGTAAAAAAAGTGGGTGTGTCAAGCCTACGCAAGACAGAAGTGAAACTTCTAGTATTCCTCTCTCTCTATTTTCATTTCATCAAAAATTAAATGAATTAATTAAATGAACTACAACTATAAATGTAAATGTAAACGCAACACAAAACGCGAACACAACTTATCACAGCGGGAGCACGCTGCTAACTGATTCACTGGCCGTGGTGGGCGTGGCCGCGCAAGTGCGCTACCGGCCGACCTGCTAAACCGAACTCGTATCTCGCTCGTAACTCAAAGCAAAACGTTCGTGAGCGGCTCCCCCACCTCAACAAGCGCATATGGTGAGAGAGGGACAGTGAACGGTGAGCGGTGGTGGGGGTACCCGCATTTTCGTGTCGATCCTGACTCGGTTTTACTCCGTCCCCGAAAATCCATTACGCGCCTAAAGAAGTTTCACTTCAACAATGGGTATCACATTGTTTACATATTTATAGTTGGTACCCTTACAAAAAGATTTGTATATAATATTCATATAGAATTATCGGACAGCAATGACTTTGCAACCATTCAAGTAGGACCAACGTAAAAGATAGAACTGCCCTTCCCGCCGGAAGTGTGTTAATAGGGGTAATTTTATAAGAATCTCTGTATTCTATATCAACATAATATGTATATTATGAATATTATTCATCACTTACACAAAGCTTGGAAAGTTGGGTAAATACAAAGATGCTCTAACACTTACATTTAACATTTAATAAGATGCATTAATGGAACATTTAAACAAATGCATCATCACAGCATAGTGCATAACACAAAGCAGCTGGCATCAGTTGGAAAGTTTAGACTTTACAGCTATACTATGATACAATTGTAGAAATATTGTATTACAATACATACATATTACGTATTCAGTTTTCTCATGGTCAAAGGATGTCAATAATTGCTTTAGTCTGGACCATCCACTGAGACATGCAGTGAACAACCTGCATGAAGTGCCGCTGATGAAGCTAGGGTGCGGTGAAACCACCGAACAACTAATAAACCCTGTAGAGATATTATTGCCAAAAATTATGCAATTAACACTATACAGTTCTACTTCTACTAGGAAAATTATGATTTTATGACTTCCAACAACCCATTTTTTAAATTATGATTGGGACAAAATTTGCCATTGTATTAAATGCATTGTAACAGGTTTTTTCATTTTTAAACTTGTGGTTTACCATTACCACATAAACATTCAACATTTTATTGATTAATAAATATTTCAATTTAAATTCCTTGTATTGCAGTTTATGCCTACAAGCTCAGTATACATATTGTGTATACATATATAGCTCACTCTATATCCTTTAGCGTAAGTGATACTTCATCAATAATATAACAAATCCCTCATTACATTACTTACAAGCTTGGGCCTGAAAAAATAATGGACATTCCTCAATGAGCATTCAAAGTAACAGAATCAATTTTGTTGATACATTATTTTTAAGTAGGTAAACATTAATAGACCTTGTATTTTCAGGCGAGCTAAGTAGGCATGTAAATTTGTACATTTTTCAAAAAACCCGCTCACTTTGTGAACGGTATTGTATATTATTTAAAGTTAAGGAGAAAATATTTACAATTTTCAGAAGAAAAGCATGGTGACATATTATTTTGTAAATAGGAGGATGATAATAATTCTAGGCCATAACTTATTTGATTCATAACCGTTACTACAAGATTTGGTTAAGAAATATACATTTTGGATTTCAGTGTTTGGAGGTAGGAAATATATTATATCATTATTATCAATAGGACATATTGAAAGGATGGTATAAACACTAAAAATACATAAATATGGCTCTACTGTGATGGCTTTTGTGTTGCATTCATTTCTAATTTAAAAACACTTAAATGTACATTTTAAAATTTGGCCTCTTTTAACTTAGCTTATACTCTGTTATGTGACAGATTGGAGCAGTACTTATACCGTGTTGGGTTACCATGAAAAGATGCTATGCTTTTTAAATGCTTAAAATATTTAATGACTTTCATTGTGAAATTTGGCGTAGATTTTAATAAAGAAAAGAGTAGAAATTCCCGCAGCAAATCCATCAGCGCACATGTCATCTTGAAATCCAGTTAACGGTGACATAATTGCTGCGGCAGAAGTAAAATTTAATTAATCCAATACCGAATGCCCTCTGAATATTAAAAATCACCGAAGATCCCGATAGGGTTTCTTCGGTTCCTAATTGCATTTGGAGCAAAATAAATCATCACTGGAAATGTGGTTAAATTTGTTTTGTTTAATATTAGCTGCCATAATCTATTTTATATCCACAAAAGTGGTTAGATATGACATACGCAAAGATGCACTGGCATAGACGAGAAGTGGTCGGTAACAAATTACTTGAAGAAATAATAGCCGAAGTAATATAGCCAACAAGATTGTATCCTTTCTAGCATACAATAAAAGAGTTCACCTATCGAAGGTGTTTATATTTGACATAAATTCTTGCATTATGACTTGTGATGCAAAATTAATTAGTGATAAAATACAAGCATTTAAAAATAGTAACGCATCCTTCCGTGATGACCCTTTACATGGGTAGTGTCTTTTTAACTGCCTTTGCTCTAACAAGTAGAAGAGGTAGGATAGCCTATGTGGAGGTGACTCCCTTTCGGGCCACCAGGAGGTTTAGGACGGGGTGTTTTTTGATGTAGCTAACAGCCTTTTTGTGGGTCACCATTGTGAAATCGTAGCCGTTGCATTGGAGTATTTTGTCGTGCATTCTCAAACCCGATTTTGCCGCCGGGCTGCCGTCATAAACCGCCGTCACATATATGCCCTGAAATATAAGTAAAAACCAGTTATAAAAATATATCACCTTGACAATAATAATTGTTTACATTAACCTTACGACCTTTCCACTCCTAGGCCCCGGACAGTACAGACTCGGACAGACTCCTAGGCCAATGAAATTGATTACTTGTTCAAGAAAAAATATTTATATTTGAAAATGTTTGATCAATTTCACCAAAAGGAAAAATTGACTTTACTTCGGGCGCACAGAAACGTCTGCAACACACTTCTATCGGCTTATTGTTACGCAATATAATCCCAACACTTAACAAAATCAAGAAATGGAAAGAGAAAAAAAGAGTGGAAGATACTATCAGTATCGCCCTGGTGTGACCACCTTTCAGAATTGAAACATTGCTTGAAATGGCTTTAGCCACATTGTTTGGTGACCAGATCTGAATAGCCAGGTAATTTCCCACCTTCCTCTTCCCCACTACCTTCGGTCTCACAACACATACCCAAATTGGGGATGCCGTAGTCTCACTGGCTCCAGACTGTCGGGAGCACTTGGGACTCTTGTATGGTACATATATGTATAAAATAAAATATACTAAATGTTTAGAATGACTTATAATGAGAAAAATAAAAATCTCCCGTGAGCAACATGTGTTTTCATTTTTAATTTGTCAGTCTTCATTTCAAGCAATGTTTCAATTATGAATGGTGGTCTTTCACCAGGGAGATACTGAGAGTATCTTCCAATATGAACTGGAAATATGCTATATATTATTTTGAATGAATTAATTGTGAAAAACACAAATTAATTGAATTGATTTGCGCACGCCGGGATTTAAACCCCCGCGGTCAAGAGCCTTACCCTTTACCCCTCAACCATGGAGGCCGCATTATATTATAGACTCGAAAAGGGTTGGGATTCTGTATATTAATAATTAAGTATAAGAAATGGAAAAGATCATTACATTAATAATAATATTTGAATGATTTAAATAGCCCCATTTTTGTGCAAAATCACCTGAAGGGCGATTGTCTGTAAATTAATAATTATTAAGTATAAGAATTGGAAAAGATCATTACATTGTCTGTATATTAATAACTAACAAATCGGCATACCTGCCACCAAGATTGGGGGGCTGCACTTTTTTCGCATTGGCATATTGCCCGCTCCATTGGGGCGACTAAAACTTTTCCCACATACTTAGATAGTTCACAATAAAATTATAATCTATTCAAAAGTATAAAAAGTTTTTAATTTGGGGAAATATGGGGTGCAATCATAGACATATGAATATTAGTAGACCAGCCCTAAGTGATTAAAAGCGTATTATCCCCACTCCCCATACCGGTTCCATTGGAGCCGGCTGTGCTCGCGTATGGCCTCAAGTGAAATTTGAAAACGTGACGTCATCATTCTTGTGCGAACTATGGTCGAGGCATCATCGGTTCATTTTACGAAATAACACGGCAAAATGTTGACTTGTACTATGAAAACTTGTAAAAATAGATATGAAAAAGAGAATAAACCCAATTGTCGTATTACATTCCATATATAAGCATTATTTTACTTTATTTTAAGCATATTTTTTTTTTTTTTTTTTTTTTTTTTTATTTATTATAAATTTTTAAAGATACAAGTTTTATGCAGTCCCACAAAGCTGTCACACATGACGGCTTGTCTGTAGGTTCTACAAATAATATATATAAACATTTTTAATTTTTAATACATGTATGACACAAAATTATACAATAAACAATATCACAAAATAATATATATCAAAGTACCTACCTATATACAAATTATTTAGGCAGGTACGTTGAGATGTTCAGGAATACATCAATAATAATGTTCAGAGATACATTGATTCGTCGCTTATTAGCCAACGCTTAGTGTTTTTGGGGCAGGGTTTCTCATTATTCTGAGGTTTAAAAGAATTATTAAATTTATTGAAAATCTCTGGTATTAAATATTTAAGCGTTCGGCTTCCATACTTATTTGTTACTCTTGGAATAATGAGGCCCTTATTTTCAGTGAATCTTGTTGTGTGATTATGCACCGGTTGCTTTTTATATTTGCTATCTCCCTCATTATCCATTATAATAATGTACCAAAGAAGACCCTTTATTGGAAGTAGGCCCTCAGGCCATCGTATAATATGAATCAGTTGTTACTATGACATCGAGAAACGTCTGGACGCGAAACACATAGCTGGTTGGTTGCTGGGAAGTAAATTATGAACTTTTATAAAAGTGTCTTAACTAAATACTTAAACGAAATATTCGACTCTGAAAATAGAACCGAATTTTTTTGCCGAATTTGGACTTCGCAAATTTGTTCATAACGTGGCGAGTAATTTGCGCTCCCATGTAAAAATGTCTATTCATTCAAAAGCAGATTTTACTTTTAAGAAGTAAATGGTTATATTATAATGCGAGATGCCTATTTACTGTCAGATTGATTTATTGACGAATCACAGTCAGCTTCACTCCCTTCGTTCTTCAACAGTTGATTTTACCCCTCGCCATTATCTTCTCGTCTATTAATTCCTATGTCTGTGGGTGCAATACTGCACAGTAATAAACCTTCTCAAGTATGCAAAGATGTCACAAATAAAAATTAGTATGACGATGGGTTAAGTATAAGAAATGGAAAAGATCATTACATTGTCTGTATATCCTTGGGGGCTTTTACGGAAGTCCTGGTCTATCCCCCCTCCGATCTTAAAGCCACACATCACCACCTCTCTTCCATCCACGTCTAAACTGTTCTCTTTATGTAAAGTAATAGGTATCTGAAACAAGTAGAGATAATAACAGAGACAAATAAACATAGTTTACATCATAGTCTACACATCTTCCCTGATGATGGACACGAGAGAAAGAATACCTGAAAATCAATCATTAGTAAGTAGAGATATACTAGTCCCAGGCAGAAATCGTATGCACGTCATCGACAATCGACCTAAAAGCCGTTCATAAAAATCTTTATTCTCACACATTTTGTATGAAAATGAAAAAGACGGAAGATACTAGAAAGTCAAATGTCCTTAATCATATTTCTATAGGCATTTCTTTAACATATATGTTTCTTTGGAATTGTATAAATGTTATGGTATTGCCAGTTACAAAGAACAAATTAATAAATTAACCCCGAAAACAATTACAATTTTGGGGTTAATAAGCGAAATGGCAGCAAAAATGGCCGATATTTCTGGAGAAAATAGAATTCTCAAGGAAATTACGGGTAACAATAAGCAATACCAAAATTTGGGGAAAAAAATTATTATCACTCCGAAAGAAGAGCAGACCACGGAGAAAACCGAAGAGGATATTAAAAAACAAATTGATCCAATTGAAACAGGAGTGATGGGAATAAAAAATGCAAAGGATGGTAAAATAATTGTTACATGTAGAAATAGTCAGCATATTGAAAAACTACAGGAAGACATAAAAATAAAGTTCTGTGAAAAATATACAACGAAGATCCCGGATAAAAGATTCCCATCAATAAAAGTCGTTGGAGTAACACATAAAATGGATGAAAAAGAAATCGTTCAGAACATAAAAATTCAGAACGAGTTTCCAGAAGAACCACAAAAAATGGAAGTAACTGTAATAAAAAACAAGAAATTAAAAACAGGAGAAGAATATATAAAATATTTGGAAGTAGATACACAAACACATGGAATAATGTTGCAAATGCAAAAAATAAATATTGGATGGGAAAGGGTCAGAGTATTTGATGCATTTGACATTAAGCGCTGCTATAAATGCTACGGGTTCAACCATAAAGGGAGTGTGGGGGCAAGAACTGTCTGCCAGCCTAAAATAATATTTTAATACGGAAACACTGTTTCACGGATGGCAACCCGACGTGAAACAGAGCTCGCTGCCAATCCATTACCGACGAGCATTCCTGTTTCTCTGATCTGACCTGGCGGTCGACATCTCTTGATTCCTACTAAATCCTTCTGATATTCTAATCGTGTAATAGTGTAACGTGTTTGCAATAAACTTAAATTATCAACTACATCTGTTTCACTCTATCATAACCTACACTATACACATTTATTGGCAGTTACAAGGTAAGTACACGCACTACACCTAAGCCAAATTGGTGACCCATCGACTCAGAACAATATACCGACTTTAGTATTTTAAAATCATTTTGCAACATTCCGTCACCGCCAAGGATCAGAAAAGAGAAACAGCAATCCCGGGCAAGATCAGTAAGTAAAATCCAATTCATATATCTCTTACAAATCAATTTTTTAATATAAATGCTAGTAAATGTCCCGGTAATTTAAGGAAATATACACGTGGTATAGTTCCCATCAATACCCTATTTTGTCAATCAATCCCTAGCTTGAAATGTTTTACTATTTTTATGAAAATTAAGTGCGTGTTAAAATTAATTTCAGTGAGAACGATCCTGAAATCAGGCTGTCAACAACGTGGCTAACCATGGCATCATAATCTTGCGATGAATTACAACCTACCCACTACAACCTACAACGGCAGCATCTACTCCCCGGACAAGGAAGATGACGCAACAATCCACGTGGACAACCTGCAGTTGAACAAGCCAACCTACCCACATATCTCAATCAAGTAACCTATATCACGATTTCTTATTGCCATTTCGCAAAACAATGAATTGTTCAGCATACCTACATAATCATGTTTTAGATATACATTATTGTAGTGATATTAAGGTTATTGTCCAATAATTGCCAAACCTTACTTTGAGGTAATTTAACATCATACTATTTTGTAATAACAAATTTAAATTATTATTGCACTATATAATAATAGCGCCATATTTGCATATCGGTATTTCACAATAACTTACGTGACGCGGTTTGCATCTTCACTAAAATACAATACAAACGCGAACTCGCTAATAACTTGCTAAGATATCCGGTAGATGGAATAGATTCTTACACAGTATTCTCTAGTTTTTTTGGATTTTTTATGTCTTGCATAACGTATTACGTAACATATTATTGGAAATGACCTCATCGGAAGAAACAAACATACCCGTAACATATTATTGGAAATGACCTCATCGGAAGAAACAAACATACCTTCATCGTTTCAAGAACCTGTAACAATTTCTCAAGATAAGTTGAACAATATGGAAGACCAACGCGCAGCACATTCGGAAGCAGATGTACATCATGTATTTTACCTACAAAAACAAATACTAAAGCTGCCCCTTCAAATGGAACAAATCAAACCAGTCATCAATTAGAGAGAAACACAAGCAATAACCCGCGCATCTTCATCGCGCGAAGGACAATATTCCCGGCTCTGCTCATGGACTCCATCGGGACATCATTGTAGCGCCCAGGTCCCGGGAATCATCCCTGGCCAGCCTACATCGGATCTGAACGCCCTGGTTCCAGCAATCTGACCAGCGCTTCATCCATACATCGCGACCACAACGAGGACACGCAAAATCCTCACTGGTCCAAACAACTCCCGCTCAATCGCCTGCAAGGTCCACTGTACCTTCGGCCTTTCCGTCAGCACTGGCGTACTTGAAGAACCACGTTCTTCCCCAGTGCCTGATCATCATCGAGTCCGGTCACCAGCGCCCGGCGTCGACACACTGACCCGCGCTTGACCAACAAACCGCAAAGCAAACCATCGCCCGCACCCGGAGAATTCTATATCTGTCACATCATCTCTCAGCACGACTACCGCTTATCACCCACAAGCAATAACCAGTTTAAAAGCATCTTTCATGGCAAGTGGTGAGCAAAACTGGATGGAAACCCTCCCACTTATATTACCAGCCTGAGATCTACCGTTCGTGAGGAATTGAAATGTTCGCCAGCCGAACTAACTAATGGAAGACTTCCTTGCGATAATCACACATCTGTTCCAGACCAACCTGAAGCAAAAACAACAACAAGATCAGGTCGTCAAGTCCATTTTCCAAAAAGTTACGGTACATACTAATGCATAAAAGACACAACTTTTCTTACATATAAATTTTCTGCAACTCATGATAGAAACATTGATTAAGAATCTACTCTTGCTATCGATTTAAAGATTGAATTCCATATACCAACATTTATATTCTCTAAATTAATGTTACATACATAATATTTAAGCGTTCAAGTTCTTGATGAAAACCTGACCTTTATATTATAATTACTTTGCAAATTACCACGTTTTTTACAATTTTATAAAAAACCTTATTACGGTGAATACTTTCATCCTTTAAAACCATGAAGTGATACCATGTAATCGCACAAAGTTACCTAGCTAACTTTTAACTTACCACTATATGTGATGACTCTGTTATAAATATAAATGCTTTTAACCATGTTAGATCAAATGTACTGATCACGCATTCTGATGTAACATGTCGTTGAGACCTATATGTATTATTATTAATTTTTTTACAGAATTGAACCATTGTCATTTGTTCGTAAGAAAACATAGCCATTTGATAATATTATCAATACAAACACATTCTACGAACATGTGACAGTTGTTTTTTGTTATATTTTTAGTTACCTTGTAATCTCAAAGATAAACATTTAGAGTTATGTACTCACAGCCATGCTATTGCTAAATGTACTTTTACAAAAACATTTAAATATGTATTTTTTTTCCTTTTTTACACCTTTTTTCCATAACACGGATATAAATAATTTTATAATATAGTGACATTAATCGTCGTTTCCTTTTGTTCAAAGATTGAAGAAACACTTATGTTCATACTTTATACATTGATATCATGTTCCTATATTATAAGACAAATTTGTAGTTATTTAAATATGTAATAAATAATATTTAGAATAATCAACTTTAAAATAACTCAATAATTGACAACTCATGCTCCGAACACTGTTTGTAGACGCATTATTAAAAATATATACAAATGGAAATAGATTCCTACTTTTTATTTTATAATTAACTTATGCTTAATTTCATAACATGCTCCGACAACACTGTTCGTAGATGCATTACCATATAAAAAGGTTTAGATAAGTTAAATAATAACCACTTGTGTCAAATGTTGTAATACCATTTATTGTTTTCAAACATTAAAGTATTAAATGCACTCTGTTTGCAACTTTTGGTTTTGAAAATAAATACAAAACATACAATTGTCGATGCAGTAAATGCTCCAATTATAAATATAAAATTTTGTCGATGCAGTAAATGCTCCAATTATAAATATAAAATTTTGTCGATGCAGTAAATGCTCCAATTATAAATGTAAAATTTTGTCGATGCAGTAAATGCTCCAAGAAAAACATACAGTTCGTAGATGCAGTACATGCTCCGAACATGTAATTATATCAACACATTTTTAAAAAAAGGATTTAACTTTCAAATAATGTTATTATTAGGAATTTGTTCATGACTATGCGTTCACAAACATATAAATGTATTGTTCATAAAGTAACTTCACCATTTAAGAGATATCTTTCTGAACGCATAGGCTTATGTTATTTTGCGATGACGTCACACACCGAATTTGTTTATATTATGTAACCGACGTCATGCAAATTTTGTGATATGTATATATTTTTTCTAGAACCCCTAATTTTTTCTTTTATGTATCGTTGACACTGGGGGGAAGGTATGTGGGGGCAAGAACTGTCTGCCAGCCTAAAATAATATTTTAATACGGAAACACTGTTTCACGGATGGCAACCCGACGTGAAACAGAGCTCGCTGCCAATCCATTACCGACGAGCATTCCTGTTTCTCTGATCTGACCTGGCGGTCGACATCTCTTGATTCCTACTAAATCCTTCTGATATTCTAATCGTGTAATAGTGTAACGTGTTTGCAATAAACTTAAATTATCAACTACATCTGTTTCACTCTATCATAACCTACACTATACACATTTATTGGCAGTTACAAGGTAAGTACACGCACTACACGTAAGCCAAAGGAGCGAATGTAAAAAAGACTCCTTTGTATGCCCTAAATGTACAGGTGGTCATAAAAGTGAAGAATGCAAGGCTATTAGAGGAACAGAAAAGTGTAATAATTGTATTAATACTAAAAACAAGTTGAAGATAAACCTAGACTCAAATCATCCAGCGTGGAGCTTCGAATGTCCAGTATACAAAAGGAAATTGGAATTGGAGAAGAAAAAGGTAAATTTTTTATAAAAAGCAACCAACTGCAAGGAATCATTTATTTAAATATTCAAAGTCTGATAGCCAATAATGAAGAAATCCAGATACTGATTGAACGAAATGATCCTGCACTTGTAATGTTAAGCGAGACTCACATAACATGCGATATTGAAGACAGCGAAGTTACTTTTCAAGGATATACAACAATACGCTGTGATTCCTACAGTAGACACACAGGGGGAGCAATAATAATTATCAAAAAAGACATAATATATGAAGTTATTTCCAACACAAAATACGAAAAGAACTGCTGGATACTAGCGATCAGGATAACTTCTGGATATAAGAAAGGAGTATACGGAGTCATTTACCATTCTCCAAATGCAAGTACAAAAGACTTTTTATCATTTATAGAGAACTGGTGCACCCAAAACCTAGAAGAGGAAGAAGATAATATCCTAACTGGTGACTTTAATATAAATTTCAAAAATTTGAATGATACATATACTAAAAGACTTAAAAAAATTATCCAAGCATCGGGAATGAAACAACTTGTTAAAAGTGAGACACGAATAACGGATAAATCCAGGACGTTAATTGACCTTGTCATATCCAACAGATTAGATTTGAATGTAAAAGTTCTAGATGAGCCAAAAATAACCGACCATAACCTTATCCAGATTACAGATAACACAAAAAGAACTAATACGAAAACCAGCAAAGTAATAAAATACAGAAATTATAAAAAATATAACAGTGAAAGGTTAATTGAACTTCTGGGTGATATGAATGAACTTCATCAAATGGAATTTAATGAAAAGTCTAAATCATTAATAAATAACCTTCAAGAAGTAATCGACCAGTTAATACCAATCCAAACTACTAAAATAAGAGGAACAAATAAATGGTATAACATAGAACTACAATCAATACAATATGAAAGAGATAGACTGTACAAAATTGCAAAAATCTCAAAAAACTCACAAGACTGGAAAGCATTCAAAAATGCAAGAAATAAATACTCAAAACAACTGAAAGTTTGTAAGAACGATTACTTCAAAAATAAAATTATCTGTGAAAAGGGAGACACTAAAAAAATGTGGAAAACCATAAAAGGATTAATGCAAACTGAAGATAAAGGGATGAAACATGACATTGAATTTCCACATCAGATACAGGGTAGCATACAGAACTGCTTCAACAAATATTTTGTAAACAGCATAACGGAATTACATCAGAGTATACCAAAACTGAAGGAAGACAACCGCGTGAGAAATGTTCCCCTAAACCGAGAAAAACTTGTGTTTAAAGAGATTGATGAAACATATCTTTTACAGATTCTAAACAGCACCAAATCAAAAGAGAGTCCAAATGGAATAAGTTTTACAGTTTTAAAGGATGCAATGCCAGTGATAGGACCTCATCTACTGAACATAATAAATGAATCGTTAAGAAGTGGAAAATTTCCAAACACATGGAAAACATCCATTGTGATCCCGATTCCGAAAGTTGTTAATACCAGAAAATGTGAAGAATTTAGACCTATAAATATGTTACCAAAATACGAACAGGTACTAGAAATTGTAATAAAGAAACAACTCGTTGAGTATTTGGAAAAACATCATATATTATGTGACGAACAATCAGGATTCCGTAATAATAACTCTTGTGAAGCTGCAATAAACATTGTGATTGATACATGGAAGAAAGAAACAGATAATAAAAAAATCACCATTGCAACATTCTTAGATTTTAAAAGAGCATTTGAAACGATAGAAAGGAAAAAACTTTTGGAAAAATTAGAAGATATAGGTCTTTCTGAAGTAGCTCTAAATCTTTTCAAAGAATATCTGGATGAAAGAAAACAGGTAACAAAAGTGGAAAGCTTAGAATCAGAACCGATAGAAAACAACCTCGGTGTTCCACAAGGGTCGGTATTAGGTCCAATTCTATTCATTATTTACATTAATGATATAATTAAAACCATAAAACATTGCAAAATTAGATTATTTGCAGACGATACATTAATCTATATTTCATGTGAAGAGTACATAGATGCAATCAATAAATTAAATGAAGACCTACAAAATATAGCGAAATGGCTGAAATTAAACAAATTAAAACTGAATGTCAACAAAACAAAATATATGGAAATAGGCAACAAAACGCATAACACAGAGTTAAAATTGACAATTAATGACGAAAAAATTGAAAAAGTAAATGAAATTAAGTACCTGGGTGTGATACTAGATTCAAAACTAACTTTCGCAGCAAATTTTGAATATGTGCTAAAGAAGGTATCTAAAAAAGTCAATTTTCTTAGAAGATTAAGAAATAAACTAAATGGAAACACTACAGAGCTGATTTATAAAACTATAGTTGCTCCACATTTAGATTATTGCTCTACTATGTTGTATTTGGCCAATGAAGGAAACTTGAACAAGCTAGATGTTATACAGAATAGAGCTATGAGATGTATACTAGGAAAAGGAAAATACGCAAGCAT